>NW_015506972.1:57511-67974 GCF_001515645.1 Sinocyclocheilus grahami
ATAACAAAAGTATATATATATATATATATATATATATATATATATATATATGTACAATTATTTTTAATTATTACAATTATTTTTAATTCATTTATTGATTAGTAATTTATTGAATTAGTTTACTGATGTATTGAAATAATTACTAATTTATGCTTGTATATTTTCATTTATGAAAAATAATAATTATGAGGCCATAAATATACAGTCACATAAAATTATGCCAGACTAAAATGTGTATGTATCATTTTTTTACCATTATAAACATTATTTCTCTAAAAAACATTTATTTTTAAAAGTAACTCAATAAATCTCTCTCTCTCTCTCATATATATATATATATATATTAATTAAAAAAAAATAGTAAAGCATTTTTAGGTAACACTTCACAATAAGGCGTCATTTGTTAACATTAGTTAATGCATTAACTAACATGAACAAACAATGAACAATATCTCTTTTACAGCATTTATTAATCTTTGTTAATGTTAGTTAATTAAAATGTTCATGTTCAAGTTCGTTCACAGTGCATTAACTAATGTTAACAGATCCAACTTTTGATTTGAATAATGTATTAGTAAATGTTGAACTTAACATTAAGATTACTAAATGCTGTGTAAGTATTGTTAATGTTAACTAATTTAGTTAATTAATGTTAACAAATGAAACCTTATTGTTTTTTCTTTAGGGTCCGTGATGTGATGCTTTTTATTTATTTATTTAATTTACTCTAAAACCGTTTGAAAAGCATTTCACATACAATAACATGAAAATACAGTAAATCTCATCATCTGAGACTTCCTTATTTATAATTTCCCTCAAAAACAGAAGCAGAACTTCAGTCCTTCAGTAGCAGCCTCTGACTCCCAGCATGCACCCTGGCCTGAGTGTTTGCATGTGTGTGTGTGTGTGCAGTATGACACACTCGCAGTGTGTGACGGGGAGGTGTGACAGTAAACTGTGAGATGTTGCTGGTTATTTGTGGTGAATGAGTGTGTATCAATGAAGCCCATTCTCAGTGAAGCACCAGATCTACTACTGGACTTCAAGTGATGACCAACACAGAACCAGAACTGTGCAAAAGTAACAAAAATTGAACTTTGTTCAAAATTAAACCAAAAAATAAAGCTATATATTTATTGATAAAAATACATTTATTAAAATTACCATTAATTGTATAGGCCCAATAATGTGCAAAATTATTAACAGGTCTGTAATGGGTAAATGACTAATAACAAAGTCTCAGATTATGAAGGGAAAAAATTATATTATTATTATTTTTAATGATCATAATTAATTTATTGATTAATAATTTTTTTTATTCATTTATGTATGTGTATATTTACACACACACACACACACACACACACACACACACACACACACACATTATAATAAAATATGCATATAGTAAAGTATATATAAAATAGAATAAATTATGCAGATAATAACAAAGTAAATAAATAAATGTTCCAGTTGCTCTGAAAGTGAATATGCTGGAGTTTGTTTTTGGATGAGCGAGGAGGACTTTTCTTGAAACCCTCCAGAACAGCATGTGCTGATGTAGGGGCTGTTTGGTTATTTTTTTTGGCTTTCTGACCCTGAGACTCAACTAATCTCTGCGATTCTCCAGCTGTGGTCCTTGAAGAGTCTTTGTCCACCCAAACTCTCCTCCTCACCGTGCATTAGGACGATATAGATAGACACACGTCTTCTTCCAGGCAGATTTATAACATCTTTAGTTGGTTGGAACTTCTTAATTACTGCCCTGATGGTGGAAATGGGGATTTTCAATGCTTTAGCTCTTCATACAGACACTTTCTATTTTGTGAAGCTCAACAATCTTGTTCTGCTCATCAGAGCTATATTCTTTGGTTTTACTCCTCGTGATGGATGATTAAGGGAAGGTGGCCTTTGTGTTCCTCATATTTATAATCCTGTGGAACAGGAAGTCATGGCTGGACAATGTAGTCAATCTGGTGTGTTAATAGTTTTTTTTAACTACACTCTTAAAAATAAAGGTGCTTCAAAAGGTTCTTCAAGCGATGCTATAGAAGAACCATTTTTGGTTCCACAAAGAAGCATTCAGTCAAAGGTTCTTTAAAGAACCATCTCTTTCTTACCTTTTTATAATCTGAAGAACCTTCTTTCACCACAAAGAAGCTTTTGTGAAACAGAAAGGTTCTTCAGATGTTAAAGGTTCTTTATGGAACCATTTAGACAAAAAGGTTCTTCTATGGCATCGTGAAGCACCTTTATTTTTAAGAGTGTATGAATGGGAATATACTTCATAGATATTTTACTCTTTTTTTAATTTCTAGGGGTGCCAATAATTGTGGCCAACATGCATTGGAGAAAAACATCTATTTCATAATAAGATTTTCCCCCCACTTTCAATTGATTTACAATACATTTACATTTAGTCATTTAGCAGATGCTTTTATCCAAAGCGACTTACAAATGAGAACGATGCAAGCAATCAAAATCAACAAAAGAGCAGTGATATACAAGTGCTATAACAAGTCTCAGTTAGCTTAACGCAGTACACATAGCAAGGTTTAAAAAAAAATGATATAATAAATACAAAGAAAAACAGATAGAATAGAACAAGAATAGAGCAAGCTAGTGTTAGAGGCCTTATTTGCTTTTGATAATTATATAATAAATAAAAAGAAAACAAATAGATAGAATACAAAAAGATTAGAAAAGCTAGTGGTAGTTGTTGTTTTTTTTCAATGAAAGGTTAGAATTTTGTATTTACCAAGGGTGCCAATATATATAAATTAACACACACACACACACACACACACACACACACACACACATATATATATACAGTATATATGTATGTATGCATATGTACTGTATGTATGTATATATTAAAAAAAAGTCTCATGAATTCAGATGTGAGCAAATGCAAAATGTGCTGTTTTCCATCCTCACTAGCAGCTCCTCTCAGACTGTATGAGAAAGTCTCTTGGCGTGGTGCTGACGCTGAACTCATTTCTATGGCAACTGATGTAGATACATGGGAAGTTGGCTATACTGAACAAACGGATCAGATTTCATCCCTAGCAAAATAACAACGCAGACAGTCAGTCCTGAAGATCAGAAATGAACAGCAAATGGCTTTGGGTGCAGAATGTCACACAGGTTTGCATCTGTGTTCATCACAGTCACTTGTGTGTCACTACGGCATTCGGATCACACATTACTGAAACACAATCAAATGAGCAAATATCAGTCCTGAGAAAAAAACTGAGAAAGAAAAACAGACTAAAACACAGCTCACTAGTGCGTCTTCATTAAAGAAAATGGCTTCATGTGACCGAAAAGCTAAGTGAAGACAGTGATGTTCCTCTAAAGGCTGAACATTATGAATACAACTTCAGCTGCAAATATGCCAGACATCTATAATCAGTTTGCTCAAACACTTTGTTCATATGTTTTAAAAGCTATTTCACAGCATATGGAACGCAATACTGCACTTAACTGCTCTGAATGTCATGGCAATAAATAAATATATTTAAAAATAAAATATAAATATAATATGTATTTCTTTAAATAAATTAATCAATTTATTCAGCAAGGGTGCATCCATTTGATCAAAAGTGCCAGTGAAGACATTCATAATGTTACAAAAGATTTCCATTTCAAATAAATGCTACTCTTTTGAAATGTCAATTTATCAGTGAATCCTAAAAAAAAAAAATTTCACAAAAAATGAAGCAGCACGACTGTTTTCAACATTGATAATAATCAGAAATGTTTCTTGAGCAGTAAATCAGCATATTAGAATGATTTCTGAAGATCATGTGACACTGAAGACTGGAGTAATGATGCTGAAAATACAGCTGCGCATCACAGGAATAAATTACATTTTAATATATATTTAAATAGAAAACAGTTATTCTGAATGGCAATAATATTTCAGTTTTTACTGTATTTTTGATCAACAATATGCAGCCTCGGTGAGCAGAAAAGACTTCTTTTAAAAACTTTTTTTAAAATCTTAAAATCGACCACAACCTTTTTTTTTTTTTGCATAAAGTTTTATTTTTGCATAAACTTATTTTTCTGAAAAATAAAAGCCACTGTTATGACATTTTGCTATATAGTTTTAATATTTTTGCTGTCCCTGTATATGTGTTATTTTAAGACTCTCAGAGCAGACGGATCAATAACCGCCTCAGACTCAACATACATCCAAATGTGTTTCAGTCTCAGACGTCCACAGAGGAAGACAGTGAAGGTGGAGGTTCTTCAAGGACAAAGACGAGCTGTTTGGGGTTACAGAAAGTCAGGTTTGGGCTAAACACATTAGATTAAGCTGAGTAAAAACACACTGTCCGGGAGAAGCCGATAACTGTGTCTGGACTGGTTTGAGAGCAGCGGCCAGACTGATAGCATCACGAGGGCATGTGATTTTTACATGATACGGTTGTCATGGCAGCGGCCTAGATCACGCTAAGACAGTGTAGCGGCGAGTTAGAGGAAAAAGATGATTAAGGCCAAGAATAAATAACAGAAACTTTTGACCAATGACAGCGGATTCCACATTTAAAACATTTTCAGATCATCTGAATAAAATGTGAGCAGAATTGGCCCGTACAAATGTTTCTGTTGCAATACCTGGGCATTGTTATTCGGTTGCTAAGCATTCTGAGAGGTTGTTAGCACGTTGCTATGCAGTTGCTAGGGTGTTCTGGGTGGTTGCTAGGCGGTGGCTTACTGTGTCAAAAGCCCCAACAATATGCAAAATTATTTACAGTTATGATTATGAGTAAATGACAAATAACAAAGTCTCAGATTATGAAGGGGAAAATGGTTTTTGAATTATTTTAAATTATTATAATCATTTATTATTTGATTATTTTATTGTCTGCATATTATTTGCAACATTCAAAATATTTTACAGATAAAACATTGTCTGAATAAAACGTAAGTCGCATTTGCCTCTACAAATGTTGCTGTTACAATGCCAAAAATATAACAATTATTGTAAATTAATTATAATAATTTACAATTCTTTTTATTTATTTTATTAATTTTTTTAACCTTTACAATATTTTACAATTAAAACATTGTCTGAACAAAATGTGAGTTGCATTTGTCTGTACAAAAGTTGCTGTTACAATGTAAATTAATTAATTTAATATTTTGTTATATGCATATTATATGAAGGAAAAATTATACATAAAATTATTTTAAATTATTATAATTATTTTAACTAATTTATTTATTGCTTTATTATTCGCATATTATTTTCATCTTAAATCTTGGGAATAAATGATAAATCTGATATGGTTTAGACTAATAGGATGCCTCTCTTCAAAAACAAAAGCAAAAGAATTTCTGCATTTTTCCTCTTTTCTAGCTTGCTTCCTAGTTGTCTAATAATCCTGGCATTGTGTATTACGAATTGCTTTTGTTCCTCTTTTTTAAGTCACCTGTATTATGAATAAAAACATCTGCTAAATGCATAAATGTAAATGTAATAAGCTGCATGAATTGAACTCATTCATGTCTGTAGCACAAACGGTGCACGAGTTAAGCACCAAAGTTTCATGCTCAGCATTAGGGGTTTGTTCAAATCACTAAATCTAAGTATGTACAAAAGTAATAGTGATGCCTGCAAACACCACTAAAATGATGATGTTTAGATATTCAAATGAGCATTCAAGACAGTGTTGGTAGTGTTAACTAAAACTAAAAATAGTAGAAATAATGTCTGTTAATTACAGAATTACAGAAAAAACTTAGATGCTGCAACTAATAAACTAATAAACAAGCTAATAAAACGTATGAATAAACAAATAAATATATAAATAATAATAATAATCATAGTTGTAGTGCTAAAATGACTCAATCTAAAGCCAAAATAAAATAATTCAATATTACTACTACTCCTAATATTTATAATTATAATTATGAATAATAATTCAATCTAAATAGAAATATTATAAAAGTATAAAATGACTCAAACTTAAACAAAATGTCAAATGAAAACTAAAAATATATCAATTTAAATCTAATTCCAAATATGAATACATCCTATTCTGTTAATACTATTAATAAGTAGTAAATGAATAATATTAAAATAACAATGTTAACACTGTTAATAACACTGTTTTCCCAAAGAACACATCCTGATCAAAACACAGAAACAGTAGAGTATAGAGAGTTGTTTTGTAGAACATCAGAGTTATATGAGAATAATAAGGCCTGTAGATAGGGAGTATGTATGTGTTATTTAAGAAAAATAGAGTTATATTTTAAGAATGACATAATGTTTTTTCAGACATAGTCTGTGGGGTAAAACGCCTCCAGCGGGCATGGCTTCATTACTGTAGTTACTCTGTCCTGAACATCAAATCTTTGTTTTTCCATCAAATTCATTCTAACTAGTTGGTTGAATAAAAATATTTGGATTTTATGTTTAAAAATTACCTCATGTTAGCATCAGGTAGCTCGTTAGCTAACCAGTTTGCATCAGCTAACAATATTTTTCAAATAGGCCATTATAATTTTGTAATTCATAATTATTGATCATTTTAAGATAAAACTGCCTGTACGCCGATGTAGCTGTAAATGTTCACTCTAAAAAATGCTGGGTTGTTTCAACCCAACTTTGGGTCAAATATGGACTAACCCAACCGTTGGGTTAATTTTTTTACATTAAACTTTTAACCCAAAAGTTGGGTTAGTCCAAATTTAACCCAAAGTTGGGTTGAAACAACCCAGCATTTTTTTAGAGCGTACAAACCCCCTTGGTACAAATGTAATTTTTGTAAAAAAAATTAATAACATGACAACTCTGGACATTTTTCATTCTTGGTTTATAATTGATGTCATTGTCACTAAAACTATGCTAACTATCCTGTACACATTTAACTTTTGTTTCACAGAGAAAAATTACACAGTCTTTAATGGGGGGGGGGCGTTTTCCCCCACTCTAACTCTACTCTAATTCTTCCAGTAGTTCAACTGGTAAAGCATGGTGCAAAAAAAAAAAACCCCAGCAAGATCAAAAGTCTGATGCGTGCTGAAATAAAAGTGTATTCCTTGAATGCGCTTTAAAAGAGTCTGAAAAACAGTGTGAACATAATAAATTCATTAAAACGTTCTATGGTTGAAAGCCGAAAGAGAGAGTTGAAACGTTGTTTCTGCTGTGATTTTGAATGGAACTGAGTGGCACCGACCCTCAGTCAATCAAATCTCAGTAGATCAGCAGGTGTATTATATAGTCTCGCAAAATGAGCAGTGAGTCCTGGCCTTGACAACAAGCAGTTTGGGTTCCTTTAGCGGCAGCCATAGGGAACTGCGCATTTGTTCAGCAGTTGATGTGAGCGACGAGCCACATCCTGCTTCACACACAAACACAAGCGGCTTCCTGTCACTGGCCACACCAGCTGGAGTTCACTGATAGCTGCTGCACCCGTGTGTGTGTGTGTGTGTGTTAACAACTCAGTACTACCACATCAGTTCTCAGGTACACAGAATCAGAATCAGAAATAGTTTTATTTTCAAGCATGCTTGCACATACAAGGAATTTGTTCTGGTGACAGAAGCTTCCAGTACATAGAGACAACAACAACACACAGATAATAATAGAGATGTGTGATATATATATATACAGTATATATATATATATATATATATATATATATATATATATATAAAATCAGAAATAGAGAGAATTTGTATGTACAGTGGTGGTATTGCACATATTTTCATTAAACAGCTGGGGAGAACATAAAACACTAAAATTGGTCTGTTGTCTTTGTATTTTACAATATTTTCGATATTTGATTGAAGGTTTCGGCTGATCAGCTTGAAATTGAAAATATATTTGGTTTCAACCTTGATATACTAAAATACATTTCAAAATGCATTTCAGTGTGCAAAGAAAATACATTTCCAATGTTACAGGACAGACAACAAATAAAGTTCTTCTTCAAATGTGACATACGTAAACATTTTCTTGGATTGAAATATATAGGGGACAAAATGTAGTTTTAATATATTTTAAATATATTTTAAAATATATTCAAAATATATATATATATATTTTTTTTTTTGCTTTTTAAAAAATGTATATATAAAAAAACATTTAAAACAATATACCAAAAATGTATTGGTAGAAAAAAAATTATGTAAATATATTTTGAAACATATTTTAACAAATATATTTTGACAATTTTTGAAATATATTTAAAACATTATTATTATTATTATTAATTTTTTTTTGTGGTATGGGTTGCATTTTCTGCCACTATTTGCTTTCCGGTCTGTTGAATTATAGTGGTTTGCACTGACCTCTAGTGCTCTAACTCTAGAACAACATACCAATTTACCAGCTTTGAAACTGTTCATCCAATCTGTACTATATTTGTTTGAATATATCGAAACAATACAAAATATCAATGACAACCGATAACAGAAAGGTTTTTATAACTGTAGCTTTTTGCAATTCAGTACCAGAGAGGTATTGAAACAATACAAAATGCCAAACTAATAATATTACTTATCTTGTTTATTGTTATTTCATTTGTTGATTGTTTGATTGATTGTGTTGAATGTGCATCCTAAAGGAAAAGCCAAACGTTTAGTTCTGTGCCATAAATACATATGATGCATTTACATAATGTGTCATGCATTTGTTTGTTTCTGATAAGACTCAAACATCAACTAACCTGTTGTTTACATGCAGATTGTTATATTATTCATCTCTCACAATATTTACAATTTATTGTTGTGATTGTAATGGCTAAGAAACCATCGCCTGCTGCACAAATGAGGCCACAGATTGTTAATATTTAATCATTTATAAATAATACAATTACCATCAGCAGTCTTTCTCATAAAGGTTGTGCAAAATTCAGAACTGAAAAATTGGCTCCCTGTAATGGATGTGAATTTGAATTGAATTGACCACATAATTGAACTTGAACCTGAATGACAGAAAGTGGAATTTACTAAATTACAATTCAAAAATGTCAACACTGATCATGCATTCTGGGAAACGAAATTCCATCTTGATCCACAAAAGCGAATTTATTAAATATTAGCCTAAATACATCAATTAAATACAAATGCAGTTAAAACTTTCAAACTTCTTTAAACTTTTCTCAAAACTTCAGACAAGAAGCTTGTCATGACAGTCGTTTCTTTTCTAGCAGTCATATGGATTTCTTTGAATTTCAACTCGCTTTAATTTGACGTGCATTCAAATTTGAATTGCAATTCTGCTTGGTACCTCAATTCAAATGAAATTCAAATTCAGGGGATTAAATGCATTATCTATTCAGTTCTGAATGATGCAAAACCCTGTGTGCAGTATTAGTAATTAGTAAACACGTGCTTCAGATGAGTATGACTTTATGCAAATAATATTACATCACCCACTTACTGAGCAACATTGCAAATGTTATATACAGCATCTATAATAGCACTATTTGGCTTTTCACCCCAAAACATACCTCTAACAACTGCAATCAAATGCCAAAAGGATCAAAACAATGATACAGTTTAAAAACAGTTAGAGATATACAGCTGCAGTTCCATTTGGTCAGAGCAGATAGCGCTGTCATGTCTTTAGGATCCCTAAATACTACAATATACTGTAATCTGAGAGTGATAAAACTGTAAAACCAATGGAAGTTTCTTCATTAATAAGATCAAGTTCAAGTAGTGGCAGGAAGAAACTTGCGTCACACACCAGCAACATTTCTGACTTTTATTTGACAGTCAGCGGAGGTAAATTAAATTAAATGACTGTTTGATTCATGCTAATAATAGTGTGTTCATATGTGTCTCATTCAGACAACAACAAAGAAGAGCAGTGCAGCTTCTTGCTCACTCCAGAGAACCAATTTAGACTCAAGTCCTGTTCTCAGTTGTGATTTTGCTGAAGAGAGAGTTGAAACGTTGTTTCTGCTGTGATTTTGAATGGAACTGAGTGGCACCGACCCTCAGTCAATCAAATCTCAGTAGATCAGCAGGTGTATTATATAGTCTCGCAAAATGAGCAGTGAGTCCTGGCCTTGACAACAAGCAGTTTGGGTTCCTTTAGCGGCAGCCATAGGGAACTGCGCATTTGTTCAGCAGTTGATGTGAGCGACGAGCCACATCCTGCTTCACACACAAACACAAGCGGCTTCCTGTCACTGGCCACACCAGCTGGAGTTCACTGATAGCTGCTGCACCCGTGTGTGTGTGTGTGTGTGTTAACAACTCAGTACTACCACATCAGTTCTCAGGTACACAGAATCAGAATCAGAAATAGTTTTATTTTCAAGCATGCTTGCACATACAAGGAATTTGTTCTGGTGACAGAAGCTTCCAGTACATAGAGACAACAACAACACACAGATAATAATAGAGATGTGTGATATATATATATACAGTATATATATATATATATATATATATATATATATATATATATAAAATCAGAAATAGAG
>NW_015506972.1:69327-72724 GCF_001515645.1 Sinocyclocheilus grahami
ATATATATATATATATATATATATATATATATAAAATCAGAAATAGACAGAATTTGTATGTACAGTGGTGGTATTGCACATATTTTCATTAAACAGCTGGGGAGAACATAAAACACTAAAATTGGTCTGTTGTCTTTGTATTTTACAATATTTTCGATATTTGATTGAAGGTTTCGGCTGATCAGCTTGAAATTGAAAATATATTTGGTTTCAACCTTGATATACTAAAATACATTTCAAAATGCATTTCAGTGTGCAAAGAAAATACATTTCCAATGTTACAGGACAGACAACAAATAAAGTTCTTCTTCAAATGTGACATACGTAAACATTTTCTTGGATTGAAATATATAGGGGACAAAATGTAGTTTTAATATATTTTAAATATATTTTAAAATATATTCAAAATATATATATATATATTTTTTTTTTTGCTTTTTAAAAAATGTATATATAAAAAAACATTTAAAACAATATACCAAAAATGTATTGGTAGAAAAAAAATTATGTAAATATATTTTGAAACATATTTTAACAAATATATTTTGACAATTTTTGAAATATATTTAAAACATTATTATTATTATTATTAATTTTTTTTTGTGGTATGGGTTGCATTTTCTGCCACTATTTGCTTTCCGGTCTGTTGAATTATAGTGGTTTGCACTGACCTCTAGTGCTCTAACTCTAGAACAACATACCAATTTACCAGCTTTGAAACTGTTCATCCAATCTGTACTATATTTGTTTGAATATATCGAAACAATACAAAATATCAATGACAACCGATAACAGAAAGGTTTTTATAACTGTAGCTTTTTGCAATTCAGTACCAGAGAGGTATTGAAACAATACAAAATGCCAAACTAATAATATTACTTATCTTGTTTATTGTTATTTCATTTGTTGATTGTTTGATTGATTGTGTTGAATGTGCATCCTAAAGGAAAAGCCAAACGTTTAGTTCTGTGCCATAAATACATATGATGCATTTACATAATGTGTCATGCATTTGTTTGTTTCTGATAAGACTCAAACATCAACTAACCTGTTGTTTACATGCAGATTGTTATATTATTCATCTCTCACAATATTTACAATTTATTGTTGTGATTGTAATGGCTAAGAAACCATCGCCTGCTGCACAAATGAGGCCACAGATTGTTAATATTTAATCATTTATAAATAATACAATTACCATCAGCAGTCTTTCTCATAAAGGTTGTGCAAAATTCAGAACTGAAAAATTGGCTCCCTGTAATGGATGTGAATTTGAATTGAATTGACCACATAATTGAACTTGAACCTGAATGACAGAAAGTGGAATTTACTAAATTACAATTCAAAAATGTCAACACTGATCATGCATTCTGGGAAACGAAATTCCATCTTGATCCACAAAAGCGAATTTATTAAATATTAGCCTAAATACATCAATTAAATACAAATGCAGTTAAAACTTTCAAACTTCTTTAAACTTTTCTCAAAACTTCAGACAAGAAGCTTGTCATGACAGTCGTTTCTTTTCTAGCAGTCATATGGATTTCTTTGAATTTCAACTCGCTTTAATTTGACGTGCATTCAAATTTGAATTGCAATTCTGCTTGGTACCTCAATTCAAATGAAATTCAAATTCAGGGGATTAAATGCATTATCTATTCAGTTCTGAATGATGCAAAACCCTGTGTGCAGTATTAGTAATTAGTAAACACGTGCTTCAGATGAGTATGACTTTATGCAAATAATATTACATCACCCACTTACTGAGCAACATTGCAAATGTTATATACAGCATCTATAATAGCACTATTTGGCTTTTCACCCCAAAACATACCTCTAACAACTGCAATCAAATGCCAAAAGGATCAAAACAATGATACAGTTTAAAAACAGTTAGAGATATACAGCTGCAGTTCCATTTGGTCAGAGCAGATAGCGCTGTCATGTCTTTAGGATCCCTAAATACTACAATATACTGTAATCTGAGAGTGATAAAACTGTAAAACCAATGGAAGTTTCTTCATTAATAAGATCAAGTTCAAGTAGTGGCAGGAAGAAACTTGCGTCACACACCAGCAACATTTCTGACTTTTATTTGACAGTCAGCGGAGGTAAATTAAATTAAATGACTGTTTGATTCATGCTAATAATAGTGTGTTCATATGTGTCTCATTCAGACAACAACAAAGAAGAGCAGTGCAGCTTCTTGCTCACTCCAGAGAACCAATTTAGACTCAAGTCCTGTTCTCAGTTGTGATTTTGCTGAAACTAAGGCAATGTGAAACTTAACCGTACTCATATTATGCAAATGAACCTACATATTCTGCCTGTGGCTAAAATATTAACTGCTAAAAATTGTACCTATACATAATAAGCATTTATCAGGCTGCAGCTGAGATACAGAAGTGTTGTTTAGTATCATTGATATACTGTAATAGTTTTCCTAAATATTTTGAATGATATTTTATTTTTATATTTTCTGTTTCCATTTTAATTTGAGATGGTTTTAGTAATTGTGTTGTTTTTGTCATTTTAATATTTTTTTTTATATTTCATTTTTATTAATTTTTATTTATTAGGTTTAAAGTACCACATTTTGCTATAAGTTTGATTGCATCATATATTAATTGCTGTTAATAGTGTTCGTCGTCTGTTTTATTACGTCTTAAATAGATTTTTCTGTACATTTCTGCCATATGTACATTAACTGACAGTCACCACTGATAAGCTACCACTAAATATTGTAGAAACTAAATTTGCTGTAAAGTTGCTTTGCAATGATTTGTATCGTGAAAAGCGCTGTACAAATAAACTTGACTTGACTCATCCGATGCTACATGCACTTTTACAAGTTGTTTGAACTGAAATGTGTGTTGGCAGTGTGTGTACACAACCACCCTAAAATTATGAAAATCCACCCAGTGTTTTTTTGTTAATCTACTAAAATCTTTACCCCTTTCTCAAATCGAGCCGATCTCAGATGCTTGTCTGTGTGACGTCACAAAAACAGGCCCCTCCCACGATAGTTTGATTGACAGTAGCGTTTCAGCACAGACTGGACTGGTGTCTTACCTTAGCTCTGCCCTCAGTGAGCTGTATTATACTTTATAGTACCATGGCTTTATACACTGGCTTCAGTAACATCATGTTGTATATTCAAATATCATGGTTGCTCACTGTATCATGAGACATTAGTGGCCTCATGGTACTATCATTTTCATGTACCATGGTATACACCATGGTACTTTTTGTGAGGGGAAAATCTACTGTGATTGGTGGAGTGCAGCACCATGTGGTTGTGTGTGTGTGTGTGTGTGTGTGTGTGTGTGTGTGTGAGAGAGTGTGTGTGTGTGTGTGTGTGTGTGTGTGTGTGTGTCAATGGGGGAGATAAATTTGT
>NW_015506972.1:73195-89332 GCF_001515645.1 Sinocyclocheilus grahami
ACAAAGTTTCCTGTGAGGGGTAGGTTTAGGGGTAGGGTTGGTGTAGGGCAATAGAATATACGGTCTGTACAGAATAAAAACCATTATGCCTATGGAGAGTCCCCACTTTTCACAAAAGTAAACCTGCGTGTGTGAGTGTGTGTGTGTGAGTGTGTGTGTGTGTGTGTGTGTGTGTGAGTGTGTGTGAGTGTGTGTGTGTAAATGGCTCCTCCTGCCACTGAAAACCGAAATCGGAGCACTCGGACCGGAGCGCCTGGACAGTAAAACCGCTTCCCCGGAGCCCCGCCCAAGCAGATTCTCAGTGCAATGCACTTTATGCATTTATTTACATTTTCCGAGCTCAGCACAGTGTAAGGATCCAGAGCAAGGGGCCGCAGCGGTGTGTGTTTAGACCAGAAACCCGTCAAATGAACTCCGTCAGAGCGACGAACCGCAGACCCCGGCGAGTGTCGAGGCCGCGCCCGGTGCCGCCGGACAGAAACAACGCAGAAAGAGGTGAATATAACCCTAACAAACAATAACCCGGGCTTGATTCGCATTAGTCCGTCTTTTTGTAAGCGACCTGTTCAGATTCCTGCAGCATTCGTGTCGTGATGTTGTATTTAGAGGTTATTTGTGTTAATGTTCATTCGCTAGGAAACACCGAGGCTTCTGATCCCCCCGCAGGCCGCGCTTTGTTTAACTTGGCTTGCTTTGGACTTCTTTCTACTATAAACCCCATTTAACGTGATATTTTGGAGCAGGTACATTCCAGAATGAACTAGTCGTGGTTTTAAGTCTAAACGGTGGCTCCGACGATGATATATATATGTGACAAACGGCAGCGGTCAGTTGTTTTGCAGCGCTGTGATTGTTAGCAGCACAACAGCTAACTAAGCCTACCAAATATAGCACAAACCCCAGTAAATATCTCCGTCACGACCATTATTCATTCGATTATATATTAAACTCTTTATTTAAGCCATATGCAGTGAATACACATGACAAAACAGAACTAGAAGTATCATGGTGAAACCATGTTTTTACCATGGTATTTTTTGATGCACAGTAGAGTACTGTGTATATACAGTGGCTTGTGAATATTATATATTTCAGTGCCATATTATACACCCAAGCACCAATGATTTTGGACTTGTACCATAGTGATAATTTCCCTTAGATAGATGTACCACAGTAGTACCAGGGTAAAATGATGGTGTCAGATTATAATACCATGGTACCTTGATGTATTGCATTATGCTGAAGTGCTGGTAATATGACATTTCTAAGAAACCTTTGTGCTACCGCAGTATGTCTAAAAAAACATGGCAGTACCATGGTGCTTTTTGTAAGCGAGACATGGTATTACTATATTTTGAATTGTAGCAGTATGGTATTCTTGGAGTATCATGCAAATACTGTGATATTTATTAAATGCACCATAGTATTACCATGTGATACCATCACAGCACTATGATTCCATTTGCAATATTACATTTTGTAAGGGTTATGCCAAAGTACAACACTACTGTCAGGCATAGGCGTAGCTTGACGCTTGAGCTTTGGGGGGGCCAAACCGAACCGGTGGATTTGGTCAGATGTACTTTTAAACACATTTTAGTTTTGCTGTAGTAAATCTACATATTCACATTCACATAGAGCAGTGGCAAGTGAGTGAGGCTGTCATGGTAACCACATACACTGCACGCGAATTACAGCTGCGCTTCTATTCTGCCACACTAAACTTAGCAATACACACGTTTAAAATGCACAATAAACATCTCTGTCAAAACGATCTCAAAGGAGGCTTTTATTAAGCAAATCAAGGAGTGATCACACTCGTCCACAGACATTTGTTGGGCTTGATTCAAGTTAATGCGCAATGAGGCGCACACTTTTTATTTAGTCTTACTGAATAGACGATAAACAGTTTATATTCTAAAATCTATTTAAAGGTTGTGTTCTGTGAAAATTAAATAACATTTGGATGTAAATGGTCGGCAATAAAGTAGTGTGCGGCTAAACCGGCTGCGTCCTGTGAGATCACCTTTATCTGATTGTCCGGGTCCGGAATCGTTAAGCACGGCATTAATATCTTCATCTGAGTTTTTCGTTGTCTCCAGATTTCTCTGCAGTTCGTGTATGTTGTTAAAAACGTGAACATCATTTTATTCCACACAACAGGCAAGCATTACCGTTAAGTCTATTATCCACCAAAATGCAGATTCGTCACGTGACAATTCTTACGCAAATGAGATTGAGGGAGACGTTAAGTTTGTTTTGATTTATCAATTTACTTACAATAACAATTTAAAATGTATTACCTTTTACGTATGAACTTTTACGTGTATTATTAACTACATTATATGCATTTTTACTTCATAGAAAAAATTCTTTAATCGCTATGGGCCCCCCCACAAGCTACGCCCATGCTGCCAGGTTTTGTTTTGGGTATTTACCATGGTAATCAGTTTTTGGACAAGTGCCAAGGTTTTACCGCGGTATTCTTTAAATTAAACTGAGTACCATGCACTTACAAAAAAAGTACTGTGACAGTACCATAGTATACACATGATGCTCCCAAATATACTTACAAGAAAACCATAGTAAATGTCCAAAAACATGGTATCACCATGGCACTTTTTCCTGTTTATGTTTTCCTTGGTTTAGTTAGTCAGCTGTGTTGGATGTTGTAAACTTGACGCCCTCATTGACTTGTTTATTGTAGTTGGGGGTTGATTTGCTTGTTGATGAGTTGTAATGACTAGTTAACTATTAACCAGCAAGGCTTTGGTGCTGATAGTTGGGTTATGAACTCCTCTGATATATACATGTAGTCATTGAAGGGTTGTATGATTAAGACGGATTAAGTGCAGTACTATATTTCCAGGTTGGTTGATTGACCACCCAAATGGTTGCCGAGTGTTTTCAAAGGCTGTCCGAACTCCCATGCACCTCTAGTCCTTTTGGCCATCCAGTCCAACAGCTATAAGAGTTTGGTCATTTGCTATCAAATCTAACAGCGGGACAGCTTATTTGGGTTTCAGGCAATCAAACTCGAGAGCTGGTTGTACTAACCACATCTTAACTTCTAATTAGAGTGTAGTCATGGGACTAGAGCGAGACTGAAATTGAAGGACGGTTTCAGCACATAGAGCAGCTATGGGTATGTAAATGAATGGCTGCTGTCACCTAATGGGAATGTTCTGTAATCAAGGTTGTGAGACAGGTGTTGCATTGACAACATGCTTTAAACGGCCGTCTTCATGCAGGTGTTGAGTTGGGGACAAGCTATATTTTTAATTAAGATGCGGATGTCATTTCATAGGACAAATTGTTCTGTACTGTACATACGTTTTCCCATTTTATCAAGTGTTTATTCCGCATTAGCAGTGTCTTCTAACAAATGTGGCAACTATTTGCAATCTAATTGCTTTTGTTTTTGATAGTTGTGATTTAAAATGCTATATGCTGTAAAATCAAAATTGCACTGAGCCATATCACAATATCTATTTTATTTAAATTCACTGAGGAGCTCAAGTTTGTTCTACAATTTCCCATTTAGTCAAGTGTTTCCACTGCATTGGCAGCATCTTCTAAAAAATTGCTGCAATAGGTAGCTCAGTATGTTTAATAATTCCCTTAGTTTATAATCCAAAACATTGAGGTAATTTTCAAAAGATCTTTTCATAGCAGGTGCTTCACCTCACAGAATACTTCCTGGAAAACTTTAAACGCTGAATTTACTCTTGTGATAATACTCCAGGATGGAGATATTTATTGCATTGGTGTCACATCTTTGGGGTTTGTGAGTAATGGCAATGATGCTGCAGTAACTCTCACAAGGCGTGTTAAAGTGAGTCTGGCATATATTTTTATTTGGACGGCTCCACTGGGGCACTGCAAGGGAATGCTTGGAAATAAGCTGGAATGTATCTTTCTTATGAAAACTGGGTCAAAACGGCAACGCTTTAAAACAAGAAGGGGCAAAAATTGGACTGAGAGATAGCAATAACTGAGAGGGTGTGTGGTGTTTAGTGACAGCTAGGTTTGCAAACGAGTTCTTGCTTAAATTGGGGTGTAAAGTTCACACTAGGGGCTTGGTAACTACTAGTTAGATGTTTATTCTATTTCCCAGATGTTTATTCTATTTCCCTATTTCTATTTTCCTACTATAGAAAGCAAGGTCATGGCTTCTATTCCCAGGGAATGCATGCTCTGATGAAATGTAAATCTTCAATGCAATATAAGTCACTTTAGATAAAAGCTTATTCCAAATGCATAAGTGTAAATGTAGCTCTAACAGTAGGGTATGGTGCTTGCAACGCCAAGGTTATGGGTTCAATTCTCTCAGGGAATGCATGAACTGATCAAATGTAAACCTTCTATGCATTGTAAGTCACTTTGGATAAAAGTGTCTGCCAAATGCATAAATATAAATGTAGCTTAAACAGTAGAGCATGGTGCTTGCAACTCCAAGGTCATGGGTTCGATTCCCAGGGAATGCATGAACTGATAAAATGTAACCCTTCAATGAAATGTAAATCATTTTGGATAAAAGCTTCTTCCAAATGCATGACTGTAAATGTAGCTCAAACAGTAGAGCATGGTGCTTGCAACGCCAAGGTCATGGGTTCAATTCCCAGGGAATGCATGAACTGATAAAATGTGTACATTAAATGCAATGCAAGTTGCTTTGGATAAACGCACAAACCTGCATAATGCTTAAAATAAAAAAATGCAGAAAATTATAAAATGTAAACCTTCAATGCAATGTAAGTCACTTTGGATAAAAGCATCTGTCAAATGCATAAATGTAAAAGCGTTCATCTATAACCTTAATTTCCACACAAACTTGTAATAATGAGTTTGCTGATGAACTTCTGCTGTAAAGAATTAGTGAAGCTCCACTTTGTATCATAAGCTTCATTAAGTCAAATATCTTCAGCTGATCTAAACCCCATTCAGCATCTATTCATGTGTGTCCTGTAGGGAGTCATGTATATCTTTGAAGCTTAGCGGCTGTAGTATGAAAAGAATATTAATGAAAGGTGGGGCGATCAAGTATTGTAATTCAGACGTTACAGATTGTTTAAACGCTATTCACTGAAGCTTAGCATGCTGTCAGGCGTATTCCCAGCGTGAGACTTTCTCAAGAAAATGGACTTTGATAAAAGCTCTTTTAGACAGTAGTTAAGTGGGATTTACTGGTTTACTTTTTTTTCCCTTCCTGGTTGTGGAGGAATGGATTTAAATGGAAAAATGTGGCTTAGATAGCTAAAAGCAACAAAATATTTTATTAAAATCAAATTGGCTTAATTCATATTTAACAAATTCTGACTCGGTTTGTGTGAGATAACATTTTTTATGTCTAGAAGTTCATGACCGGTGGACATTTTTTTGCACCTTTTCTGCACTGATTGTGGTAGAATTTTCTGAATTGATGTAAATATGATAGAATCTGAGGGTACTACACTTTTTGGTATATGTATATATACATATATTTATTTATTTATTTAGATAAATATATACATATCTTTTTATATATAATCTTATAACATTTAAAATTTTAAAATTTTAAATGTTATAAGATTATATATAAAAAGATATGTATATATTTATCTAAATAAATAAATAAATATATGTATATATACATATATTTATTTATTTATTTAGATAAATATATACATATCTTTTTATATATAATCTTATAACATTTGACATTTTTACTTTTTTTATGATAATGTTTTGTGTGCATGTTTATGTATATATATTTTAGGGCTGGACAATAATTCAATATCAATATGTATCGCGATATAATTTTTTTCAATAACGGTGATATGATTTTTAAACACATTTCCGATATTTCGATATACATTACCAGTGTTTCCCATACATCGATTTATTTGTGGCGTTTGGCTTCGTAGAATAAACATGAGCACTGCACGTTTCAAAATCAAAACGCGTCGCGGGTGTTTTATATGAATGTATCTCTGAAGGGAACCGACTGTCTTCAGAATAGTTTAGATGGCATTTTTATCTGATAAACTAGCATTCATGAGTGGAGCTGCTTTAGGGCCTTTCGCACCGCAGGAACCTTTTCATAGTACCAGAACTAATTGTGGAACTACCCACTTTTCGGCGTGTTCGCACCGCCGGAACTGGGTTTAGTACCGGACTGCCTTTTTCGAGAACCAAATGAGCTCCTACTCCGGAGCAGGGTCTAACCAGCACAACTGGTACTAATCGTGACGTAAGTAGACATCGATTGGCCAAACGGGTACGAAAACGCCCTCACCCACCATGATTTAAAACGCTGTGTAAACATACTGTAAACATTGTGTCAACTTATTTCGCAAGTATGGAGAACAGCGATAGATGGACGGACGCTGAAGTGCAGGCACTTGTAGCAAATGTAGCACTGCCAGTTGTCGTTGGAGATTCTTAGTCCTTCTTTCCGTTCTTTCAATCGCTTTACGTATACGTCGACTTTCCATGTCCATTATTGTGAAACCCGCGAGACACAACAAAGTGTTCAAAAACTTTTGACTGGTATGTTAGCCTATAGTTTGAAGTAAAAAATATTAATATTAATATTAATAAGGAGAGTTTCTTGTTAAATACCTATACCAATAAAATACTGGCTAAAAATACCAATAAAAGGTGAACATTTATTTATTTGCGCCATTTTTTTCCCTAAAATATTATATCGTTTTATAGGAGTAGGTTTCATAGAGTTGGCAAATACATTTTTCATAAGTTTGTAGGTACAGACTGTTGTGGCCGTGCTTGGCCGTTTTTATGAGGCTTTTTTAATAGTGTTCATATCGATATTGGAATTATATCGTATCGACCGAAATTAAGAAATATATTGTGATATAAATTTTGGCCATATCGTCCAGCCCTAATAAATATATACATACATACACACTTTTTTATTTAAATATTTAATAAAAAAAATATAAAAATTTTGTTCAAATATCCCCTATATTCTCTTAATTAACTTGAGGTCCTAAATGACATGGTAATGATAAACGTTGTGTGTGAAATCATTTTAAATACTAGATAGTGTATAGGCTTGCTGCAGAACAGTGCTTGATATGTCACTCATTTACTATTCAATAAGTTTTAATCAATAATAACATTTACACAGAATGAAAACAGTTTTTTTGGGCTGGATCTGGAGTGTGGATGATCTTTATTTGGAGACAGCATGCTGGCTGTTGTGTTGCACTAGTTGGTGGGACACCGTGTTTGTAGTGGTTACTGGACTAGTAGCCCTGGAGAGCCCCAGAGCAACAGCGCTGCGTTTGCGGGATGTGTCTCATTCACCGATGATCCTCATGCAGAATGGCCTCCTGCTCACCTGAAGGTAAACTACACGCACTACAGATTAGAATTCTTTATTAATCACATCCTCCCACGACGTGCTTAGTGTGATGGAGCGTGTCGTGTTACAGCTGAGCATGTGTTTGGCGGAAGTCTGCAGGTAATATTGATGCTTATTTGAAATGTGCAATTTGGATTTGACTTTGACTTTAACCATTTAAGGGATGCCTCTGAGGGATCTTGAATCACATGTATTTAAATCAGCAGTTTCACCAGTGGTGGATTTTAGTATCGCTTTAGAAAATAGCCTCAAGCATCCACTTATGCTCTACCTGAACCTGGGCTTTCAATGCATATGATTTGTTGTGTATCTTCACACATGCTTTTGTCTTATACGGTTACTGCCTCGTAATAGTCTCTCTCTCTGTTATGTGCATGTACTCTCTCTCTGTAATATACATGCATAACGGCATGTATATTAGCTTAGCTACAGATTTGAGATGTCAGATTATCTTGGTGTTATCGATGAGAATGATGCTACATTTGAGCAAATCGCTTTGTATCTCAATCCTAACCTTTGTCCCTGACGCTCATCTCACTGTATTGAGTTACAAACAAACATCACTGTCGGATTCGTAGGCTGTTAACAGTTTTGAAAGCTTTAATAGGAGTTTAATAGCATGTTTAATGTGTAAATGCACTCAGAGCTGAGAACCGAACAGTGCAAGATTAGAAATGCATTATTGCGGTGACGTGATGTAAATCTGTGCTAACAGACTTTGACACTGAGGTTGTTGGGTTTTGGGTGGAATGTCATTGATGTGAAGTAGGGCTGCCACTAATGACGATTAATCTATTGACTAATTTATCGATTAATTTCCCACAAAAAATCAACAATTTCACTTAAGAATATTTTATTAAACTATATTTTATTAAACCAAATGAAATCCAAGTTTCTATGAAAACATTTTTTTAAAGCAATAGTAAAGTGCAACATAGAGTGCAAGAAGCAAGTGTCCATCTCACAGTCCAATTCACTGAAATCAAAGTTCAGTATTATAGTGTAAGAATGACAACATATCCACGTGTTATAGTCTACTAATATTAAAATTATAATCAAAGAACACTTTTTAAAGGAGTATTTACCCGAAATGTTATTTACCAGAATTTATTTAGGAGAAAAATGTAAATGTGCAGTCTTTCTGAAAAAAAAAACTTAATTAATTGGAGATGCTTCCTATAATTTATAATTTTTTTTTGTGGTAATAAAACTAGATGTAAGTGAACAATAGCCTTTAAAATGACTTGAATACATGTATAATAGCAATGAGGCAATAATAATTAGTTCAAAAAAAGTATCAAAAGCAAGAAATCATATGGTTTTATTGAACAAAACTGTTAAAATACATAATGTATTATAAACAATAGAGCTAATGCACATTACGCGTTACAACAAAGGCCTGCAGAGGGCGTCATAACGGCCTGATGATTATTATCTAATCCTTGTTTAATATTGACCAAGCACCATTTACCGTATTGGCCCGAATAAAAGATGACCCCCCTTTTTCCAGATGTACCTTTTGGAAAAAGGCTTTTTAAAAACCAAATCTTGTTTTTTCGCAGTAAAACACATTTTGTCTTCAATTATTTTCATATTGCATATTTTTCCTATTTTAATTTTTGTTTTGAAAGTATGGTAAAAACTGGTAAAATGTACCAACAATCACATTTAAAAAATATACACTTTTTGATATGGCATTAAAAAAAACAAAAACAGGTCGCCCATCTGAATTAGGACATTTAGGCTATCCATCTAATAGTAGCCTACCAAAATCTTATTAACAGTAGAAGTTAAATCTTACTGTAGTCTTCAAATCTGGGTACTGTCTTACATTTTAAAATCACAAAGAGAGTTTGGTGCCATCAGGCTAACGTGACAGTCACGACTCATGCAGCTGTAAGCTTTTCTTTTTCTTTTGTTTTACTCTTTACAACACGCATTACATTACGCATTTCATGGCACACTCGTTTTATGCGTATTTGGCGCCACCTATTGTTGTGGGTGTATTATTGACACGTCAAAGTCTAGACCCTGAATATAAGACGACCGCGTTTAAGATGTATTTCCAAGAAAAATATATCATCTTATATTCGGGACAATACGGTAATTCAAATGTCCATTTAATCTTTAATATTTTGCCGTTTCTTTAGGACAGAAATGCTATAGCCACTGTAATTAAAAGAATATGTGCACTGTAAAAAAAAATCTGTGACATTTCCGGTAAAATACCGGCAGCTGTGGTTGCCAGAACTTCACCGTAAAAAATATGGTAGCAACATTTTAGGTTTTACAGACTTAACTTAAATTCACAATAAAATACCGTATTTCATTAACTGATGTAATGTTAATAAACCAACATATTGAAGTATTAATATCCGTTTTGAACCATTGTAATGCACTTATAACCACCAAAAACTGGTGGTGATGAGAAAGTCCAATGAACCAAAGCTCATCACAAACAGCTTTTCTACGAGCTGAGGAGGACAATACTTATATATAGAAGGTGCACACAGTGTCATTCACACAAACATCATTTTTTACAGCGTGGACATCAAAACGTGTAAACTCAGAGTGAGGGTTTGAGCTTTTATTTTGAAACCAGGATGTATTCTCCTGTGTTTGCGTAGATTTATAAATTATTTACCTTACAAATCTGATGAAATGGCGCATGTTGCATTCCCAGATGAACGTTACAATAAACCCAAACTCACAACAACATGCAGAGATGGAGTCTGAGACGCTCCACACATGTAAATGATAACAGTTCATGTGGAACTACTGTGAACGGAGCAGCTGTGTGACGCATGTACTTAACCTACATGCATGTAAATAATTAAAGCGCATATACTGTATTGGAACTGCATCGCATATAATTATTTAATTAAATCGTAGCGTTTGTGAATTGACAATTATGCTTAATTATGATTTTTAAATGGGTTTAATATATCATGCAGCCTTGGAAAACAGACTAATGTGTTTTATACATTCTCGTCCGTGAAAAGCGCCACTTCTGGTATTTTGCCGGTTAGTCGACGCGAGCAAAATGAAGTCGAGGGTTTTAAAAAATCAAATAGTCGATTAAAATCGATGAATCGCGACAGCCCTAATGTAAAGGTAGCATGTTCCTGAAGTCTTCAGTTAGTTTTCACTAACAAATCAAAACGTCTCTCAAATGCAGCTTTACAGAGCCTGGCTTTTGAATATTGGTATAATGTTTTGCATGCATGATTTACTTCGATGCAAAATAAATGCATTTTTCTGTTTAGAGGTCATGTGTCGAGATGTAAGTTTTGGCAGTTTGTTGGCTTAAGAAGTTGTAATTTTACTGAAAAAGTTATGATCAAAGTGTAGACAAAAGCACAAGACGACCAGTCGGGGCATGTATGAGATTAGGATGCTCTGACGCAATGATTGAAATTTTAACTGTAAAAAGGGTACAGTAAAAACCTGTTAATTAGTTAAAAACTGTAATATATCTAATGAGACATTTTATGCAATTTATACGGTTAAATATACAGTTTTTGTAAGTAAAAAAGGAGTCGTCTTGTAATTTACAGTGAAAAACTGTACATTGACTTCCCCAGTTTTTTTTTCCATGGATATACAGTGGGTACGGAAAGTATTCAGACCCCCTTAAATTTTTCACTCTTTGTTATATTGCAGCCATTTGCTAAAATCATTTAAGTTAATTTTTTTTCCTCATGAGACATTTTATGCAATTTATACGGTTAAATATACAGTTTTTGTAAGTAAAAAAGGAGTCGTCTTGTAATTTACAGTGAAAAACTGTACATTGACTTCCCCAGTTTTTTTTCCATGGATATAAATGTCGCTTTACTTAAGTTTTCTGTGATTAGTTATGTACATTAGGGTTTCATGTTACATTTTAATATTATGTTAAAGTTTATTGCATTATTTCAGTTTCATTCTTGTTACCACGAGGATGGTGTTTTGTAGGGCTGCACGATATATATCGAAATATCGCAAATGTAAATATCGCGATATGCATAATATAACGGCATGCGATATCTGAATCATTTTAATAATAGGCTTTTTAAATCAAAACGTTGCAAAAGGTCAAAGGTTTAGGTCGACGCATATAGCAGAGAATTGCTTGACATTAAAAAGAGTTAAGTGCAATAAGTTGCAGAAAACAAGTCTTTGCTGTCTCGTCCTGCTGTCTGACACATACCTGAAGTGCGCACACAAGCTAAGCTGCATCTCGGACAGCGTCTCTTCATGTGTGTACTGCCTCCGCACACACCCAAAAAGCACGCGCACACACAGAAACGCGTTTCCGACCCCGCAAACACCAAGTTTTTTCGTATTTCACAACTCCTTGTGTTTTGAACAGACACGTACACACACAGAATTATGTCAAAATACCCATCTCGACTAGTGGTCGACCGATATATCGCCAAGGCTGATAAGTTTTTCTGTTTAGCCGATGTGTTCGAGAGACTTTTATTTTGATTGTGCCTAGAACGGCATCCCATTATCCCTCTTGTTCGCCGTCGTCGTTAACAGTTCTGTCTAATACGGACAGAAATCTGTCTAATAATCAGATAGAACTGTTAAACAAAGGAATTAAAATGTATACAAAAAAGTATTGTAATGATTGCTTTTATATTATTAGTAATGGAAAGGCAAACATTATAATACTTTCTCGTTTGCCGTCAGCATTCAGCAAATAAGCATTTATATCATTTAAACATATCTTTGAATGACTAATGAACTTCTAATTTCAAAAACCCTGCAAGCTTAGTCGGATCCAGTTGTGGGATCTTGTGACGTGTGCATTTGTATCCTGCATGATCGCGTGTTCTCTGCGTGACGGTCGGTCCGTGCGAATTGAATACTGACAGGTGGAGAGTTCAGCTTCACTGGAGACGTGCAATCGACTAACTTTAAACTCATGATTTCAAATTATGCTGCGCTTCATGCTTTTGCCCAATGTCATATTCATATAATTTTCACTGTGTGCTGTATGTAAAATGAGTGTTACCTTGTCTTTATTTGAAAAAATATGATTCCCAATGCACACAAACTTCCCAGATTACTGTTGGTTACAGTGTTTACTACCTTTTTAATTATATTTTTATTAAATATTTATTTATTTGTGAAAAATACTTTGTCATTTAAAGTATAAGTATGTTTATTTTACACAATTAATTTTTAATCCATTTTCAAATTATTTCAAATTTCTTAAATATTAATTAAAATAAATAAAATTATATCGGCCGCCCTGCTTTCCAAGATATCAGTATCGGTTGTCAAAAAACTGATATCGGTCGACCACTAATCTGGACGATCATTCTCGTAAACGCAGTCAGTTATGTTTTAAATGAATGTAAACAGCTGAGAAAAAAATCAGACATGTGCTGAATATGTCACTAATGTTAATCAAACAACAAAACACAGCTTTAACAAAGATTAATCTAAATTTAATTCATACAGTGAGCTGCTATACAAGCTCTAAATGCCTCATAACAAATGTGTAATAAAGGATTTGTGTATTCTGTATTCGTTTCAAACATAGTTTCTATCCTATTTTCATATGCGTTTTATCGTTTTTTCATGTGTTACAAGGGATTTGTGCAATTTTTGATGTAAAATATACTGTACCCTTGCCAATTTTATATTTCTTGCCAGTTTTTATATTTATATATACTTTTATATATATGTATGTGTGTACTTTTTATCAATATGTATTCTTTCTCTTATCTTATTTATTTTTAATATATTTCTTTCAGAAATGGTACACACTCGCTTATTTGCACTTGCCCTTTTCTGCGCATATGTAATATTTTGCACTGTTTACATTTGTAATCTGTACCATCTAGGGATGCACAATATTATCGGACCAATATCGGAATCGGCCTATAATGGCTTTAAATGTAAATATCGGCATTGGCTCGATATGGAAAATTATGCTGATATGTCTTGCTGATAAGAGGAATACATTAACTCACATGTGCTCAGGATGTGCTAGTGATTAGATCATGTCAGCATTGTGGCTCATTCTTGAAGCAAAGGTTTTGCCTGAATGGTGATTGGATTCAGTGCTTTGGATCGCTGCATTTAAACTGAGAATGTACGTACAGAATGAAGCGTTCAGTGTGTGATAGAGTAAACAGTAATAGCACGTGCAGCCTCCAGCGGGTCCTAATGCCTGCTCAGTAAGGAGTTTTAATTCTGTACAGGGCGCTGATGGCCTACTTCTAATAAAATTAAAGCAAAATACACAAATAATATTTGGACTGTGTTTCTGATTAAATAAAGCAGTAATTGATGCCATAAATACATGAGTATGTTTTGATTTAAAGGTCAGAAGCTATAGCTTACACTTAAATTAAATAATTTTATATATACTGATTTATTCATTGTTTAATCATGTGTTATATTGTGTTATATTTTTTAAACAAATATGAACTCTAAAAGATTTTCAGAATTTTTACAACTTATTTGCTTTAGATCATTTGCAAATGTTAAATCATAAAATAAAATGTTAAAGTTACTACTACATCTTTCTGGAAAAAAAAATCCAGTGATTTAATATATAGTTTATTTATAGTTATTTTCAAATCTTCAATGTACTGTCATTATAAAATAACTTCATTATTGTTTATTTAATTATAACAAATAAGTTCTTGTTAAAAACTAACCAAAATTAAAAATAATTATATATCGGATATCGGCAAAATCCAATATCGTGCATGCCTAGTACCATCTTTTAATAATTTTATAATCTCTTTTTTTTGTATATTTTGTATGTGCGTGCACTTTTAGAATGAGAGACTACATTTCGTTGGACAATGACAATAAAGGTATTCATTCATTCATTCATTCATTCATTTGGTATATTAACCTTACTTCAGTTAATGAAATATAAGTTTTTTTTTTTTACTTTTAAACTTTGTTTAATCTGTAAAACTAAAAATGTTGCTACCATATTTTCTTTTACAGTGAATTAAAAATTTAAATAAAAAAATTATGTAATTATAAAGTATAAAGGATTTGGCTTTACTTTAAAAATATTTGATTTTATGAGCCTTGTCATTTAAAGCAAATCCAGTAACTCATTTTTTTCTTGACTGGTGATATTTAACATTTAACAGATCATAGTTGTAGAAAACCAGTGCCGGCCAATCAGATTGAAGTTTGCAGTTTTGAGAAGCTTCTTCTGTGTATCCAGTGTGCAAAAGACAGTCCGTCAGCAGTCCACGCACAGTCCTATAGCATACCGTCTGATGCTGAGATTACTTGGAGAAAAAGTAGAGCATTTATTTTGAAGATTTAACCAATTTAATCACAAGCCTTTTGCAATGGCAGCTCTCTTTGAATTTTCAGAGTTGTTGAGGTGTAGATGCGGTATTGTTCTTGGTTTCTGTTGTCTCATAGTAGAGGAAATGATGTGGTCTAGCTGCTGTGTGACATTGCGATGATATGGCTTTGAAATCCCTCGTTAATGTTAATCATTCGTTTGATTTGATTACTGTCAGATGTTTTGACAGCAGTTAGTTTCATTTTCAGTTCAGGGAAACCTCATTTTGTAAGTTTTAAGACGTGAAGGAAGCAAGAAATGGCCAAAAGGCTTCAGCAATGAGCTGTTTCGTTCATCTGGATGTGAGCCATATGGTGACGCTTCTGTTGCATCTGTCTTCATGAAGCTATTATGTAGGTTTATAGACAACATGGTATCAAAATGAATCCTGTTTACTGTCTTCGATCGTTCTGCTATCATTGTGCATGATTGATCAGTGAACATCTTTCGTTTCAGCATTATAAAATGATTGTTTTTTGTTACTCCATGTTCTCTTTTAATGCATTAAAATATTTTCAGCTGAAATCTGTATTTCACATCCATGAATCTCAGTTTAGTGCGGTTTCATTTGACTTAAATCTGTCAGAAGATCCTAATTTTTGTCTGCCGTACAAGTCAATGCTAGAAAAGGAGAATAAATGGAGAGATGCTGTCCTGTATGTGACCTCTATCAGATGGGGAGGGTTACCATAGCAATGACCATTGAGAATATCACTGCAATATTGTACTTTGCAAGTAAGTGTATTGTCAGATGTGCCCTTTAGAGATCCCATCAATTACAGAAGCTTTCTCCTGAGCATTTGGACAATTAAAGGGACTATTTCACCCAAAAATCAGCTTTTTCTCACCCTCATCTTACACCAAAACTGTTTGACTTTCTCGCTTGTGTGGAACACAGAAGCAGATGTTTAGCAGGATGTTCATGTTGTGTTTTTCCTCATACAGTGAAAGTGGATGGTGACCATGTCAGACTCCAAAAAAAACAAAAATATACCATAAAAATTAAATAGTGTCCACACGACTTGTGCAATATATTAAATTTTCAGAAGCTGAAATCTTTTGCTTTTTCTCACCCTCATCTTACACCAAAACTGTTTGACTTTCTCGCTTGTGTGGAACACAGAAGCAGATGTTTAGCAGGATGTTCATGTTGTGTTTTTCCTCATACAGTGAAAGTGGATGGTGACCATGTCAGACTCCAAAAAAAACAAAAATATACCATAAAAATGAAATAGTGTCCACACGACTTGTGCAATATATTAAATTTTCAGAAGCTGAAATCTTTGGTCTGTTCTTGTTTTTGTTGTAGGAGTAGTAATACAATTAATAATAATAAATAGTAATAACTATTTGCTCATATTCAGAAATGAGTGTGGGTGTTTAATGTTTCAGTTTTCTTATGATAACCAGGGGTTAAATTGGGATTTGTTATGCGTGTGTGGGG
>NW_015506972.1:89601-105817 GCF_001515645.1 Sinocyclocheilus grahami
GGGGGGTGGGGGCGGCATGGTATCGAGGTTACATGTGTGTGTGTGTATATATATGTGTATGTATGTGAGTGTGTGTGTTGTTTTTTGCAAATATGATTTATTCTTAAGCAATATATTCTCATCAGTTTTCTATCACTTGTGACATAAATCTGCGTGTTTTTTTAATATTCTATATATATATATATATATATATATTTACCTTTATAGAGGGCATTTTCCCACTAATCTCATTAATACTTTCATTTCAAATTCTTACGTTTGATCTTTAAATTCAATTATAATAATGTGATTATCTATAAGCCTACATGATCAAATTAAATCATTTACACTGAAAAATACAACTGCATTAAATAATGTTATGAGATTATTTTAAATATTTTTGAATATACAAACAAGAAATGATGGTGGAAATGATACTTCAACGAAATTAAAATGGCAGTAGTGAGCGTGTAATGAGTGAGTCGTTCATTCAAACGATTCGTTCAAATGGCAGATTCATCAGATGTTTATGCATAGGCTAATGAAACTTTGACTCAACCGATTCGTTCAAAACACTAAATCAATCAGCAATGAATCGGCTGGTTGCTGTGAGATGTGCTGTGTTTCCGCCTCAAATGTAAGTGACCTAATATTATTGTATTTGCTTATTGAACCGTTTATAGAACTATTAAACAGTCGTAATGGTGAAAACGTTGTGTGATGTTTCCTAACTAACTGTATTTTAAATATAAAAACTTTGCATTTTGAATTTTTACCTCAGAATGCGGAGTTTCTTAATGTTGCGCGTTTTGATTTGTCCTGAAGAGGCTGCGTGAGCCTCGCCTCAGCTGCGCAACCTTATTCCGTCAATAGATGCATTATATACAGTAGCTATATCCACTATTCGCCACTTACTCTAAATGTAATAAAATCAAAATAATACTTACGTTTTGGTGTTTACATTTTTGGTTACTGATGTTTTAATCACGTTACTTGTCTGACGTTAATGAAGTGTTAATGTGGAGGCCTGGAGTCTATGTAGGCTCGGCCCCGGCCCAATTTAAACCCTGATGATAACTATATTTAACTATATTGTCTCTGCTGCTTTAAAAATGTGTTCTTTGGAAAGTTGGATTCTGATTGGCTATTCAGTGTTTTTATTGTTAACAGTTAAAATCAAATCACTCTAAAAGCGATTCCAACGATGTCTTTCCTCTCTTATCGTTATAGCCGTGGTTTGGACTTCGCTTTTCTCTTAGAAAGATTATTAAAACTTTATGCTTATTATTATCGTTATAATTATTTATTATCCTTTAAGGTGGGGTATGTATTTTTTCAAAAACGCTTTAGAAAACTTAGTCGGGCTGAGTACCAAAACAAACTTGTAGCCAATCAGCAGTAAGGGGCGTGTCTACTCATGATGTGGAGGAGAGAGCGCTCCATGCACAGGGCGAACATTATCAGAGCCGAGCGACGACAGAAAGATTGAGATGGTGGATAAAAAACAAAAGAGGAAAACGTCTATGGAACAAAAGAAGGCTTATGATAAGGCAAGAAGTAGGACCCGTGTAAATATCGGATCAGCTTTCCAGTGCTGGAGAGAACTCAAGGAGCGGAAGGCCTGTGATCGGACGACGAGGTGTAACATTGGTTTTGCTTTGTTTCACAGAACTAATCGTTGCAAAAGTATCTATTTTCTACTGTCAATAGTATAGCGATGAATGAACTGTTATTCATACAAGTGGCAAATTTGCACAACCAATTGCAAAATCTGCTTAGGTAAATCTTTCACCTTAAAGTAGAATTCCCAATTGTGTGACTTCCTGTTGAAATGACCGCCGAGCAGCAGTAAATGTGACTACACTTTTTGTTCCACTTTTTCTATGACTTTATCAGCTCTTAAACCATAGTTTTTATTAATATTTTGAATTTGTTTTATTTTTATATATTTTTGTATATTTTATTACATTTTTTATTTTGATAATTTTTTTAAATTTTATTTATTTATATATATATATATATATATATATATATATATATATATATATATATATATATATACATTTTAGTTAAAGTTTTAGTAATTTTGTTGCATTTTCTGTAATTTTATTCGGTTTTTTTTAAATATGTCTATATAGTTTTTATTAATTTTATTTCAGTTTTAGTTATTTTGATACATCAAGTTAAATTAAGTAAAACTGTTAGCTTGACAACTAACTGAAATGAAATAAAATAAACTATAATAAATCAATCAATAAATATTTCAATTATTTCAGTTAAAGTTTGTTTCAAGTAACTTTTATTTTTTAAATGGTTTTTGTTTTAGTTAACTATAATAACCCAAGTAAAAAAATAAAATGAGAAATGTTGGCTTGGCAAATATCTGAACTAAAACGAAATAGAATATAAAATAGTATAAAATAAAATATTAAATCTAAATCTTAGGTTTTGAAACCTAAATAAATATAATTTCAATTATTATTTAAGTTAAAGTTTGTTTCTGGTAACAATTTTATTTATTTATTTATTTTATTTAACTTTAATAACCCATGCTAAACAAAAAGGAAATGAGAAATGTTGGCTTGGCAACTACCTGAAATAAAATATTAAATTGTTTAAAATAAAATAAACAAAGAAATATTATTTCAATTATTATTTCAGTTTGTTTCAAGTAATTTGTTGTTTTTAAATGGTTTTAGTTAACTATAATGACCCTGATTTGAGCCAGTCAGACCAAAAAATATTTAGATCACTATATTTATTTTAGTAACTAGGCTAAATACCATTGTGTGATCTGCCGTGCAAAGGCAAAAGACTGTAACTTAAATTTTTGTCGAAAATGAGTTACTGATTTTTTTGGGAAATTCAAGACATCCTTTATCATGTGCATAAGTATCTTGAGTCAATTTTGTTGTTTTTCCAAGAAAATAATGGGTCGTCTCTGATTTTGTGCCTCTTTGGGATGGCACCACAAGGCGCTGTTCACTTGCAGAACGCAAGCTTCTGGAGGGCACAGAAGTTTGAACTAGCGAGTTTAGGTATATTGGTGCAGTGCCAGTGGTGGTCTTAAAGGCAAGCATCAGTACCTTGAATTTGATGCGAGCGGCTACTGGTAGCCAGAGTAACGTGAGCTTTTTTTGGCTCATTGAAGACCACTCTCGCTGCTGCATTCTAGATCAGTTGCAGAGGCTTGATAGTGCATGCGGGAAGGCCCGCCAAGAGAGCATTACAATAGTCCAGTCTGGAGAGAACAAGAGCTTGGACAAGAAGTTGTGTGGCTTGCTCTGACAGGAAGGGTCTAATCTTCCTAATGTTGTATAAGGCAAATCTGCAGGACCGGGCCGTTGTAGCAATGTGGTCTGTGAAGCTTAACTGATCATCGATCACAACTCCTAGGTTTCTGGCTGTCCTGGAAGGCGTTATGGTTGATGAACCCAGCTATATAGAGCAGCTGTGATGAAACAATGGGTTTGCTGGAACCACAAGCAGTTCTGTCTTAGTAAGGTTGAGCTGAAGGTGATTGTCCTTCATCCAGCTAGAAATATCTCTCAGACAGGCTGCAATGCGAGCAGCTACCGTTGGATCATCTGGTTGGAATGAGAAGTAGATTTGAGGGTCATCAGCATAGCAGTGATAAGAAAAGCCATGCGTCTGAATGACAGATCCTAATGATGACATATAGATGGAGAAGAGAAGTGGTCCAAGCACTGAGCCTTAAGGAACCCCAGTAGCAAGAAGTTGTGACTTAGAAACCTCACCCCTCTCAAGACACCTAGAAAGACCTACCTGAGAGGTAAGACTTGAACCACAGGAGTGCGGTTCCTGAGATGCCCATCTTTCTGAGGGTGGACAGGAGGATCTGGTGGTTAACTGTGTCAAAAGCAGCAGACAGATCCAGCAAGATGAGTACTGAGAATTTGGAAGCTGCTATTGCCAGTCTCAGGGCTTCAGTAACCAAGAGCAGGGCAGTCTCAGTTGAGTGGCTGCTTTTGAAGCCAGATTGTTTGCTGTCCAGGAGAGTTGGTTGAACACAACTCGCTTAAGTGTCTTTGCAATGAATGGAAGAAGGGATACTGGTCTGTAGTTTTCTAAAAGTGCTGGATTTAGAGAGGGTTTTTTAAGCAGTGGGCTTACCCGAGCCTGCTTAAATGCTGTGGGAAATATACCAGTGGGAAGAGAGGTGTTGATAATGTGAGTAAGCGAAGGTATGACTGAAAAAGAAATGGCCTGAAGAAGGTGAGTGGGGATAGGATCAAGTGGACAAGTAGTAGGATGATTGGAAAGGATAAGTTTGGAAACGTCCGTCTCCGAGAGTGGAGAGAAGGAGGAGAGAGAGTGTGTATTTGTCGTTATGAAGTTATCATCAGTTTGTGGTGTGGGGAATTGGTCACTGATGATTCTTGTTTTATTTGTGAAGAATCCACGGTATCCACTCCCATGTTTAACTTTTAGTTCGCTTGTTACGGTAAAAAAAAAACAATTAATACAGTCACATTACTATATGCAATATCCTATATGAGATAGCCCATGATCACTAGATTTTATACAGGTGTTACTATAATGATTTTGTAAATGGTGATCAGCAACCAAATATTGATAATGTGAAAGTTACTGCCTTTTGCCTAGGTGCGACTTCTCACGTTTTGCAGACAATGCAAAGGCAGAGTACATTAGCTTCAAAATCAAATTTGAGCTCACAATTTTTTTAATGCAGATAATTTTCATTACTAAAACATCTAATTGTTAAATTTCCAGTGTCCTAGCTATAATTAATTTGGTTGGACAAGTAAAAAACTTTAAATAAATCTTTCTCAGTTTCACACTCTAGCGAGTTAAGGTCTTTTGCCTTTGTAGGGCAGTGATGTCTACTGTTACCAATTTCTGAATGAACTTGGCTTTTATGTTCTATCAGCATCCTCTGAAATGAATCTAGCGTTTCTGTTTGAAGAGGTGCCGTCGGACCTGCAGGAGTCTAGAGAGGAGATACGGTCTGTGTTTGGGCTGCAACAGCGGGGCGGCTCCGTCTCGGGTTTCAGGCCTGTCATCAAAGGGATGCACGGGTGTCATGGCTGCCCCATTCAACCTCTGCCTCCTCTGACCCCGATTCGCGGTGTCACCTGCTCCGTTTGCCACAGCTGCCAAGGAAATCAGCCGTGTGTTTTTGGAGGAGGTATTTTAAACACTTTATGTGCTTAACAAATGTATTAGACCACCTATCATAATAAAGAAAAAACACATATTTTAGGAATCTGTCAAAAACTTGTTTAAAACAAAAAATTGTATTGTCATTTATTAGGCAAATGTCTTTATTCACACGTAACCAAAAAACTTAATATTTTGTATGGTCTCCTTTAGCCTTGATAACAGCTTGCATTCTTGCTGGCATTGTTTTAATGTACTTTTCCACAGTCTCTGTTGTTATTGACTGTAATTGGGCATCTGAATAAATAAAAAAAGTGCTTCACTATTTTTATGCCTTTCTTGTAAAACAGTAAATTCGAAAATTCATGGATAACAACATTACTTATATTTTAGCATTAGAAACACTACTGTGACTAAAGAGCTTACACATACTGGTGGATTAACCATTGCAGAAACATAAAAATGTATTAGTTTAGGGCAGCTGTGGCACAAACCTTACATTGGGTGGTGGTCTAATAAATTTGTTAAGCACTGTACATCTGCCTTAACATTTCTATATGGGATTGAAAATGATGGATTGCAGAAGTAGTGTAATAGCCAAATAAAAAAAATACTACTCATCTACTTCAGCATTTTAATAAATAAAAATGGCACACATCTTCAAACTGATTTGAGTGAAGACTCAGTGAATCACAGTTTTGAATCACTCAGTTTGAACTGATTCATATAAATGAATGTAATTTAGCAACTCTAAAGCCTTTTTGCTACTGAAGTTCAAATCAAATATCTGATAAATGCATCTGTCTTAACAAAGGATGGATTGCAAAAGTAGTCAAATAGCCATTTTTGCATTGGCACTGTTATTCAGTACATCTACCATGGTGCATGAATATGGTAGTCATTCAGTACCAGGGTAAAACAGTCTGATGACATCACTTGATCTTTACAGTAGTGTTTTTGTAAGGGTCACTGATCTTTATTCTTCTCATCCGGTCTGCAGGAAGAGACTGTACATGGAGGTGTTCGAGTACACGCGTCCCATGATGCACCCCGAGTCTGGGAAGTTTTACCAGATCAACCCAGAAGAGTATGAACAGCCCAATCCCTGGAAGGACAGCTTTCAGCAACTGGTACTGTTCCCGTGGCTCATTTCGATTGTGTTTTGGGCTAAAAAAACAGTCAGAATTTAGTATTTACTGACCATTTTCCACCCTCTCTTTTAGAATTAAATGGACTGTTTCTGTTATTCTCATTTGACTACAAATGCTATTGTCAATTTAATAGTACAGCAAGCACAACAATACATATCTGAGAATGAGTAATTTAGTCTTTTCCCCCTGAATCCGAAAGCGGACAGATGGTTTGGTAATGTGATAATTAGGGAGCTCTCGATGTGTCCGTAATCATCAGCGAGCTTTCTGACGGATCCCTGACCTTTGTGTTTGCAGTATAAAGGCGCTCACGTCAAGCCTGGCTTCGCTGAACATTTCTACAGCAACCCGGCCAGATACAAGGGACGAGAAAACATGCTGGTAAGTTCTAGGCAATCTATAGATGGATTATATGGTTTGATTATATGACCATTATGTGGTCATGTCTTGCAAACACCTCTGAACTGTAGTAAAATTACCATGCACTGCCTCAAGTGGCTTCTATCTTGTGCAGAATGGTGGCAACATTTAATAAATTATTACATATATGCATAACAATAATCACATCTAGATTTGTGCATTTTCTGATTAAAACATAAGTGGTTGTTTGCAAATAAAAGTCTTTTCCTACTCTCTGTGATGTTTTAATGTTTAGATATGGTTGAATTCCCTCCGTTAGTGTCTGTAGATTTTATTTTGTTGTTGTTTTTTTTGTACTTTTTATCACCCGCCAGTCAAAAATCATGCACTTTTGTTAAAGTAACAGCCCACCTCCCACTCATTTCTGTAGCACAAACTCTGCAGGATAAGTTTAATATTCAATGCTGTTCCAAATAACTGCTTCAAATGTGGCTCAGTCTTTATTTAGAGACGGAATGATCTGTTTTGTAATCCTGCTTTTCACTCTTTCCTCAGTATTATGACACCATTGAAGACGCTCTGGGAGGAGTTCAGGAAGCCCACTTTGACGGTTTGATATTTGTCCATTCTGGGATCTACACGGATGAATGGATCTACATCGAGTCGCCCATCACAATGATAGGCGCTGGTATGAGTATGCATATGAGTCTTGAACCATGTCAATATTTAAGTACAGTACCATTCAAAGGTTTGGTGTTGGTATAATTTTTAAAAGATTTTTTAAAAAGATTTTATGCTCACCCAGGCTGCATTTATTTGATCAAAAATACAGTAAAAAATTGTGAAATATTATTACAATTTAAAATAATCTGTTTACTCTTTGAATATATTTTAAAATGTAATTTATTTCTGTGTTCAAAGCTGAATTTTCAGCATCATTACTCCAGTCCTCAGTGTCACATGATCCTTCAGAAATCATTCTAATATACTGATTTGCTGCTCAAGAAACATTTATGTTGAAAACAGTTGTGCTGCATCATATTGTTGTGGAAACTGTGATGTGTTTTATTTCAGGATTCTTTGATGAATAGAAAGTTCAAACGAACAGCATTTAATTGAAATAGAAATCTTTTGTAATATTATAAATGTCTTTACTCTCACTTTTAGTTAATTTAATGCATCCATGCAGAATAATACAAGTATTAAGTAACACAAATCTTACAGACCTGAAACTGTAGCATATTAGTGTAGAACACAAGTTTTTTTTTAAGTTTTTTTTTATATAACTTAAATATTAATTGTACATATGCTTTTGCAGCTCCGGGGAAAGTAGCGGATAAAGTCATCATCGAGAACACTAGAGATTCAACGTTTGTGTTCATGGAGGGGTCAGAGGACGCGTATGTAGGATATATGACAATAAAGGTGAGTTTCTTCATATGCGCTATTCAATAAAAGAAGGCTCAAGGAAAAGTTCACCTAAAATCCTGTCATCATTTTACTCGCCATGTCTTGTATACATTCTTCCATGTACAAGAAAACAAAAAGGAGTTATTGCCACAGTCTTGTTTTTATGCAGATGTGCATATAATGTACATGATGGATCTCTGTTACAGTTCAATCCTGATGACAAATCAGCTCAACATCACAACGCTCATCACTGCCTGGAGATCACCGTCAACTGCAGCCCCATCATTGACCACTGCATCATCCGCAGTACCTGCACAGGTGACCACAGCTGTCTTCTTTATTATTCCCCCAAATGTGTTGGGCGGGGGGACATTTTTATGGTGCACGTTTGTTGTAGTGAGTGTCCAGAAGTCAAACATCACCATTACTGTTGCTCATTCTTGTGGTTAGGGATTCAAACCAACCTTTAACCCTAAGGCTCTGTGATTTCTGTGATGCAGAAAATCCAGTCCAGTCATAAAAATGTAATTTACTGTATAATGCTGAATTGTCATGGGATTCTGCACATTTTGGATGAATAAATCAAAAGTAGCAGTGCACAATAAATCAAATCGTGTTATGGACGAGTGTCTGTGAAATATATTGCTACTGTACAGTAGAATGTACTTCTCGAAGTAATAAAATCATTAAAACTTATAACACAATTTTTCTTCCATGTTTTATTTTTATCAGTAAACCTCTTGTGCAGCTGTTTGTTTGACAAAAAAGGTTACATTTTCAATTGATTAAATTTTAGAAGATTAATTAAATTGTTATTGTTTTTATAAATCATAAATCCAGAAAAAATAAAACAGACAACACAGAAATTCTAAAATAATAATAATAATAATTTCTTAGGGCCTTATTATTGAAAAAAGTAATTATTAAATTACTAAAGTTTTACGAATTCAGTTAATTAGATCAGTTAATTAAAACAGGAAACACAAAAGTTGCGAAAAATTACGTAAAATAATATAACGTATTTCATAGGGCCCTAAAAATGTCATTTTTGTTTAACTTTTAAATTTGTTAAAAAGCTTCATGATTTCAATTAATTAGACATGCTTCTTCATTGCCAAAATTTAATTTAACCATTAAAACGGAATCCAGAAAAATACAAATGCAAAAAAACTGAATTTGGAAAAAAATAAAATAAAATAAAACCAACTTCATAGGGCCCTAAAAATTCAATTTTTGTTAAGCTTTTAATAAATTGTTATTAAATTGTTTCATGATTTTCATGATTTCAATTGATTTAGACATGCTTTTTGATTACAAAAATTAAATGTAACTATTGAAATGTAAACCAGAAAAATGTAAATTATAAAAAAAAAAAAATAGAATCCAGGAAAAACAACAAAAAACAGAATTTGGGAACAATTTTAAAGATTTCTTAGGGCTTCAAAAATGTAATGTTAAACTTTTAATAAATTGATGTTAAATTGTATGTTTCATTATTTCAATTAATTAGACATGCTTTTTGATTGCCAAAATGTAATTTATCCATTAAAATGGAATCCATAAAATTAAAATTAAAACAGAATTTGAGAACGGATTTCATAGGGCCCTTCTTTGGGCCGGTTCACATAGAGCATGTTTTTGCGTTCCACTGCCCTGCTTATTAATTGTGCACATGACCTGAAATCATGTATATTTTGAGATTTTGAATAGCATTTGATTGTCTGAAGCCCTTCTGTTGAGCTGAATGGTGTCTGATGCTGCCGGTGGTGTGTTGTCTTCCTGCAGTGGGCTCTGCAGTGTGTGTGAGCGGACAGGGAGCGTCACCCACCATCAAGCACTGTAACATCAGTGACTGTGAGAACGTGGGGCTCTATATCACAGACCATGCACAGGTAATGTGAAGCTCTGTCTGGAATATACCATCAGATTGGTTTCTGTGGCAGATGAATCACGGTGTTCAGCTGTCGCTCTCTCCGCTTGCTCTGCAGGGCATTTACGAAGACAACGAGATATCCAATAATGCACTAGCAGGGATCTGGGTGAAAAACCACGGCAACCCCATCATCAGACGGAACCACATCCATCACGGCAGAGACGTGGGGGTGTTCACGTTTGACCACGGCATGGTAACAACCCTCTCTGTCTCTATACACCGTCAGATATGTGTCACACTAAAATGCTAGCGGTTGTGTTTTTTCTCTTTAATCGTCCAGGGACTGACTTTAAACATTGAGACATGGAGGATATTCAGAATTGAATATAAAGCTCAAATAATATACAATTTAAATATTAAGTTTGCATTTTAATTTGAGTTTAACTTAATTCATGTTGTGCTTTTGTCGTTTTTTATTTGTTTTTTAATTTTTCTGTTTTATTTCTATTTTAGTTTTAGTCATTTTAGTACTTAAACTAAAAAAAACACAGAAGTGTTGCCTTGGCAACTAACTGAAATAAAATAAGTCGAAGTTGAAGTACTAAAATGACTTTAAAAATAAATGCAAGCTAAATAGAAATATAAAAAAACTAATAGAAATTGCAAAAGCACATAACATAAATTACTAAAAGTTCAACTAAAATGAAAATATAAATGACAATTCAAAATATTAATAAATAGTATAATAGTATGTAAATAATACTAAAATAACAAAAAAAACTGTAAAAAATGTTTTTGTTGAAAATAAAGCTGAAATAACAACGTTTATTAAGTTTTCATCTAATATTTATATTTTATTTTTTCACCTTTGTTCAATTAACAAAAACTATTTTTAAGCTTTACTTGTTTGTGTTGTTTAGTTGTGTGCTTTTATCATTTGATTAGTTATATAGTAATTATACTGTTTTAAAAACAGTTTTAGTTATATTTGTACAACTAAATTAACTAAATGAAACTGAATTGAAATAAAATTGAAAATGAGAAATGTTGCCTTGGCAGCTAGCTGAAATAGTCATTTTTTTATTAACATTTTGAATTAGTTTTTATTTTTATATGTGCCGTTTTCATTTTGCTTTCATAAAATAATATTAATAAAAGACGTTTTGATTAATATTTTGAATTGGTTTTGATTTTTAGATTTTGATTTTAGTTAGTTTTAGTAATTTTGTTGTGTGTCATTTTTATTTATTTTTTAATGTCCATATAGTTTTTATTAATTGTCATTTCAGTTTTAGCTTTAGTTATTTTTGTACATCAGGTTATAATGACAATGAGAGATGTTGACTTGGCAGCTAGCTGAAATAAAATAAGTTTGAATTTTTACAAAATATTTTATTTCATTTTTTTTTTTTTTTTGGTTTTAGTGAACTATATTCTGAACTTTGACATAAACACAGTCGAAGTGTGTTTTTGGTTACTCTGGCTCCCTCTGCAGGGCTACTTTGAAAGCTGCAGCATCCACAGGAACCGGATAGCAGGTTTCGAGGTGAAGGCGTATGCTAACCCTACGGTGGTGCGCTGCGAGATCCATCACGGACAGACGGGTGGCATCTACGTGCACGAGAAGGGCCGAGGCCAGTTCATCGAGAACAAGATCTATGCAAACAACTTTGCGGGTGTGTGGATTACCTCAAACAGCGACCCCACGATCAGGTGAAAGACTATGATCTAATCATATCATACTGTGATATCTGTACAGTTACACTGTTTATGCTCAGTTATAACCCCTCTTCTGATCAATGGCAGAGGTAACGCCATATTCAATGGAAACCAGGGTGGTGTTTACATATTCGGCGACGGCCGAGGTCTCATTGAAGGGAACGACATCTACGGCAACGCCTTAGCTGGAATCCAGATCCGGACCAACAGCTGCCCGATCGTCCGGCACAACAAGATCCACGACGGACAGCATGGAGGCATTTATGTGGTGAGCGAACAGCACAGGGTCAGAAATTAAAGCGATGGTTCATCCAAAAATGAAAATTGTCATCATGTACTTAACTTTCAAGTTGTTCCAAACCTGTATGGTGTTCTTTCATCTGTTGAGCATGAAGGAAGATATTTTGAAAAATGTCGGTGACCAAACAGTTGCCGGTAGCCATTGACTTCCATAGTATTTTTTTTTTTTCATAGTATGGAAGTCAATGTGTACCATCAACTGTTTGGTCACCAACATTTTTCAAAATATCTTCTTTTGTGTTCAGCAGAAGAAAGAAACTCATACAGGTTTGGAACAACTTGATGGTGAGTAAATGATGACAGAAGTTTCATTTTTGACTGAACTATCCCTTTAATTTTTTCATTAAGGGAATGTAATATTGTATATTTCTACCTTTTTTATAAGCAATTTTTATAATTACCTTATTAAATGTATCTGTTTTGTCTTATGTCATGCTTATTGAATTAATTAGAACCATGCACTTTTTTTATGCATTAGAAAGCAAGACTTCACATTGCTCATCTCAGTAGGATGAAAAACAAAATGTATTTTTCAAATTGGGAATAAATAATGTACTGAAAGCAAGCTAAGAACCTTCCCCATTACTGAAGCACTCCCCAGCTTCTGTGTGCAGTTTTCCAGTTGGTTGTGCCACTACAACACAGATGATCTTTTTTTATATTTATTTTATTTATTATATTTTTAATACAATAAAATAATGTACATGTTTTATTTTTATTAGTTCATATCAATTTTATTTATGCATTTATTATTAGTAATTTTTCTATTTATTTATGTTTATATTATCATTTTTGTATTATTATATTGTCTTCTGTGCTTTTTCTGTGCAATTTGTCATTTATGATGATTCTAACCGTGACAGTCTTAATTGATAGTGGTTTAATAGTGCGGGGGCGTGCTTTGCCCCAGTAACTTGAGTTCACTAAAGCATGGGTACAGACTGATTGTCCCGTCTCTCTGTGGTCTGTTTCAGCATGAGAAGGGTCAGGGAGTGATCGAGGAGAACGAGGTGTACAGTAACACGTTGGCCGGTGTGTGGGTGACTACGGGCAGCACACCTGTACTGCGCAGAAACCGGATACACAGCGGAAAACAGGTGTGCACGCTTCACTTCCCTCGCTCTGTGTGACCGGATTCCACATGCACGCTTGATACAGACTTATGGTGTCATGCAGAGGCATTTTATGACACAAATGACCATGATTGCATTCGGGACAGAGTGGTTCTTGAGATAAAATCTAAGTTTGCGTGCTTTCACATTGAGCAGCATTAACTACACCGAGCCGTTGTTCACTGACGAGCTGCACAAAACCACGTTCATATTCGCGCGATTTTTTGCGCTGCTCGTCAGTGAACAACGGCTCTGTGTAGTTAATGCTGCTCAATGTGAAAGCACGCACGTGATGTAGATTTACCGCTGATTACAGAACCGACTTTACTGACAAGATGCGCATTAAATATCGCATGCGATTTATCGTGCAGCCCTAGTCTGAAGCCAGTCTCTGGATCCTCCTGCAGTGATGCATTAAATGTGTTTTTGTCCACAGGTGGGCGTTTATTTTTATGACAACGGTCACGGTGTGCTAGAAGACAATGACATCTATAACCACATGTACTCTGGAGTTCAGATCAGGTCAGTGGCATTGTTGTATCAACCCTCTACAATGTGACTAAATCTTCAATCTGAGCGACTAAATGACGTCTATCGTTAGCCATTGGCTAATAAATTCATAGATTTTACCCGCCAGTGTGTGTGTTAGAGGCTAATTACAAGTTTAGCATAGATATATTTTTATATATTATGTCAAAATAGCAGAGTTCATTTGGAATTCTTCAGTTTTTAAGAACCATAAGATACTGCCGGTTTCTCCGGTAGTGGGCGGAGCTATTGAGCAAACTGCAATCTCATTGGCTGGTACTCGCCTATGATCATCCCTGTTTTGATTTCAGCAAATCAGTTCGAGCGAACTCTGACAACACAGAAACACTGAATGACCAACAATATCTTAAGCACCTCCACCAGTCCTAAGTTCAGTTAAAATGACAAATATGCATTCATACATGGTTACCAAGTCTTAATTCTAACTACTAAAGTTCTATTATTAATGCTTGATTGTCATAATATTATATTATAAAACTTAAGAGTGTACTTTCAGATATTTAAAAAGCTGTGCCATACAAACATAAGCTTTATATATATCAATTTGGCGAGTAAACTAAAAAATGTACTAGCCAATGGCGATTTCATTGCCAACGTGTGTGATTTTCAGGTTTATTAGACTTAACAAGCATTATCATGTAGGGCTGGGGATATTTGAATTCTATTTCACAATGATGCTCTCACTTTCAACTCCTGTTTTTTTTTTTTCCAGTCCAAATTTGATTTATTTACTTATTTTTTATGTATGTTGAATACATATTCAGTGGTTGTGGAAGAGCACTACAACGTAGTCCAATTTATTTTATTTATTAGTTTTATTTATTTATTGAATTGATTATTTTTATAATAATAATACAAATTTTTATAGTTTTATTTTATTCATTATTTTATATTAACATTATTTATTTTATATTGAATTATTTATTTTGTTATTTTATTTTATATTTTATTTAAATTTATTTATTACATGTATTATTTGTTTATTTTTTACATTTATTTTCAAAGTTCAAGGAAATCCATTGTTATTTTTAGATGATTATTATTATTATTATTTAATTAACTTGTACATTATTATTTTAAATTATAATTATTTTTATAGTATTATTATTATTACATAATGTATGATTTATTTATTTTATCGAGCAGCCACAGACTTGTTGGGTTATAACATGACTTTAAAAAAAGAAGTGACATTAAATAGATCTTTTTTGGATTTCTTCTTGTAGAACTGGCAGCAATCCAAAAATTAGGCGGAATAAGATCTGGGGTGGACAAAACGGAGGAATTCTTGTTTACAATTCAGGTAATATTTCCGTCATTACCTATTGATGTCTTGCTTGATAGAAAGGCTCATGTTTCTACATTTTGTTCAGACAGACAAGCATCCTCTGAATCTGTTCTCAGGTTTAGGCTTTATTGAAGACAATGAGATCTTTGACAACGCTATGGCCGGGGTTTGGATCAAGACCGACAGCAACCCCACACTCCGCAGAAACAAGATCCACGACGGGAGGGACGGAGGAATCTGTATATTCAACGGAGGTCGAGGTGATGCTCCTCTCTGATATAATCGCAGTCTGTTCTGTGCGCGCGTCAGCTTCATGATGATGCTTTCATATGTTGCAGGGTTGTTGGAGGAGAATGATATCTTCAGGAACGCTCAGGCCGGAGTCCTCATCAGTACTAACAGTCATCCTGTGCTGCGCAAGAACAGGATATTTGACGGTTTTGCTGCCGGTACGCATTTTCATTTCAGTAATGCAACAGCTACTACATCAACTTTGATTAGATAATACAGGCGTCTTGCACAATTGTTTTGAGAAAAAAAATTTCACTTGATGCTTTGTCCTCATTATGTGTCAGTGCTGTTACCATAATAAACACCCCTTAAAACGCTTTTATATTCTGGACGTCATACTGACATCATCCTTTCAGGAGTGAACAGGAAGCACATGCAGAAACAAATGCTGCGTCTTTTCTTAGGATTGTCAACCCTTTCATTATGGTTTTGTATAGTAAATCTGCAGATTTGTGTAGGAATATATTCACATTTATTGATTTAGCATGACACTATGCAGTTTAACACTTAAATACATGCTTTAAAAAAAACTTCAGTTTTAGTAATTTTGGTAAAATTAGTAAAATCATTTTTAGTAAAAGAAAAATGTTTTGGGAACAAAGCAGAATTAAAGGGGTCATATGCTTTTTTAAAGATCATTATTTGGTGTATTTGGTGTAACAGAATATGTTGACATGCTTTAATGTTCAAAAAACACATTCTTTTTCAAATACTGTACATTATTGTAGGTCCTCTATGCCCCGCCTCTCTCAAACGCTTCGTTTTCTACAAAGTCCATCCTTCCGACAAGCGCAGTCTGCTCTGATTGGCCAGCTGACCCAGTGCATTGTGATTGGCCGAACACCGCAAGCACTCGTCGGAAATGTAACGCCCCTTACCATAATCGCGAGCTTCATCTTTCAAAATAAATGTAAAGACAGCCCGAAAGGGGAACAGAGTGGCGTGACAGACACAGTGATGAAGCTGCTATGTGTTTGCAGCACACAAGCCACGGTTAAGACAGCTGACTCCACTGTAATGTGATGTGTCTCTCTCTCTCTCT
>NW_015506972.1:106257-109174 GCF_001515645.1 Sinocyclocheilus grahami
TAACTAAACGAAAATATATTTTTTATTTTATATATATATAAATAATTATAATAATTTATTATTATAATTTTTTTCAATTTGAGTAATTTTTGTACATCTTTAAAAGTAAAAGAAAAATGTTTTGGGAACAAAGCAGAATTAAAACAAGTACTTTTTTATGTAATTTAATAACTTTAAACAAAAATAATTAAATAGTATAATAATGTTATATTTGTATAGTTTAGTACATTTCTAGAAGATATATATATATATATTTATTTATTTCCTCAAGAAATGTACTAAACTATTCAAATGTATGAAACTCATTTCTGAAAATGCTACTTTTTTTTTTATAGAATCTCAGATATGAGATGCATGTTGAATATTCATTATAGACAAATAATAGTTAAGCTCCATCTGTTGCAGGTATTGAGATCACGAATCATGCGACGGCCACATTAGAAGGCAATCAGATTTTCAACAACCGCTTCGGTGGATTGTTTCTTGCGTCTGGCGTCAACGTCACGATGAAAGGTAAACTGGAAACATCTACAGTTTACTCGCTTCATGATCCAGTGGACTATAAATGAACATTATTCTCATTTAATCTTCTTCACAGACAACAAAATCATGAACAATCAGGATGCCATAGAGAAAGCGGTGAGCAGAGGTCAGTGCCTGTACAAGATTTCCAGTTACACCAGCTATCCAATGCACGATTTTTACAGGTAACGCTCCTCCTTCTGACATCTCAGTGTAACATCAGCGGCTGCTTTCTCACAGCTCTGTTTCTCTGTGCAGGTGTCACACCTGTAACACCACAGACCGCAACGCCATCTGTGTGAACTGCATCAAGAAGTGTCATCAAGGGCACGACGTAGAGTTTATTAGACATGATAGGTCAGTTATTCCCTCCAAATGTTACTATGATTTTCCTTTGCATTTACGACTAAAACAAGAGCAAAAATTATTTTGCCTATTTTTAGGACCATTAAGAGATTTTATTATTATTATTTTTTTTTTACAACAATTAAGCTTGTTTTCTCCCCAGATTGACATTAATGTTAGGAAAAAATTACATTTCTAAGTACAATGAGTACAAAATGACTTGTAAAGTGCATTTGGAAATGTACATCATATTATTTGCTGCACTTACATTTATTTATGCAAAAAAATTAAAAATAATATATATATATATATATATATATATATATTTGACCAAAAAATATTACTGCATTTATAGATGTTTTTGCATTAAAACTTTAGGAAATAATAATAAACTTTAGGAAAACTTAATTTATTTTTCATTATTAAAGTAAGACATTTACAAGCAAAGTGATTTTAATTATTTGAACTATACTAGGTACTACTTTAAATATTTTTGCTGTATTTAATTTTTTATTTTATTTTAGGTGTAAAATATGATCTAGATATTTTAAAATAAAATAAAATTTAGTTGCTAACTGACCTTGTTTGTAGCTAATTATCATAACTGTATCTTACTTCCAAATAAAATTGGTACAGAGTAATTGGTACGAAATTATATATAATTTTTTTGCATACATCATGATAGTGTTTCATATATGCAGATAATATTTAATATTATTTAATATATATATTTATTTAATATATAATATAATAATTATTTAATATAGAATATTTATTTTAATATTTAAAATTAATTTTAATTAATAATCTTGCCTGGACACTTTTTGTTTTCAATACTGTATTATAGATATTAAGATTTTAGGGGGAAATGTGCTTAATTGTCATGAAAATAATTAAAATTTGAAAACGTATTCTTATATTTCATTAAAATATTTAAAATTAGGCTTCACTTTCTACAATTGAACAATTTAATTGTATATTTGTTTTTTTATTGTGTGTTTGTGTATATATATATATATGTATGTATGTGTATATACTGTATATATATATATATATATATATATATATAACGGTTCAATACATACCTTGTTTTTTTAACTATGGTTTTCGTTTCATTTCTGATGGCTTGGCATATGAGAGTGTTTTTTTTTTGTGATTTGCGCTTTAAAATCAAATCTTTAAAACAAATTACACGATGACATGTGTTACACTATAAACACATGCAATGTACGTTTCATCCATTCTGGAGGGCGCCCTCGTTCAGAAAATCCACATGTAGCCTACATCACAGAAGTAACAGAGCTCATGACGTTCCAGGAAAACCCTAATATGGACAAAGGCCTCACTGTAACTAAATAAAAACAAGATAGAAACGCTTGAACTGATCAAACATGAAGACAATAAACATACGACTGCAACAGTGGTTTATCTGTGTTCTTCAAGCCATCTCGGATATTTTCATAATAATTATAATCCATTGCTAATCGACATAGCCTTTATCACAGTAGAATATATTTTCTGCCAAATTCTGTGATAAGAATGCGCATCAGATCACAAATAAAGTAATTTCAAACACTCGACTGATGTTGTAGAGAAAAAAAAACAAGCATGTTATAATGTTCTCTTTTGTTGAAAGTGATGTGACATGTGGCCAAGTATGGTGACCCATACTTGGAATTAGTGCTCTGCATTTAACCCTTCCAAAGTGCACACACACAACAGTGAACACACACCCGGAGCAGTGGGCAGCGCTTTTTATGCTGCAGCGTCCAGGGAGCAGTTGGGGGTTCGGTGCCTTGCTCAAGGGCACCTCAGTCATGGTATTGACAATCCCTGCCAGTATGAGACTCGAACCCACAACCTTTGGGTTACAAGTCCAACTCTCTAACCATTAGGCCACGACCACAACTTCTGACATCCACGACAACAGGTTTATAAATGCTTCTTATTGCAAGTCAATGTTCGGCGTGTGTTGCTTTTTCAAATGCACGTTATAAGTGGGGAGAAGAAGTATTTATTTATTTTATTTTTTTGTAAAAAGTGTCAAAAT
>NW_015506972.1:109184-132129 GCF_001515645.1 Sinocyclocheilus grahami
TGTATGTGTGTGTATGTGTGAGGATATATATATATAAATATATATATATATATCCTCACACATATATACACACACACACATATATATATATCTTTCTTCTAATCGTCATGTCTTTGGCTCTGCAGGTTTTTCTGTGACTGCGGCGCAGGGACTTTGTCAAACCCTTGCACACTAGCCGGAGAGCCGACGCACGACACAGACACGCTGTACGATTCAGCGCCTCCTATAGAGTCCAACACGCTGCAGCACAACTGAAGCGGAGCCGCTCCGAACCCACAGACTCCATGTGCTCAGATGAGATTACACGCTAGAAATAATTCAATTTTATTCAAACAAACTCTTTGAGAAAGAAAGCATTGCGTAAACGCAGAGAGGAAACATTTCTATTTAAGAAATGTCCTGCTGTGGATCCCGTTTCTCCATGCCGCTCTCGGACGGCGGCGGCGGCGACTCAGGATTTGTGGGATGGGAAATGAGGACGTCTGAGCCACACGAGAGAAATGGACCCAGAGCGAATAGACTCGATGCTTCCCATGCAGCCGTCACCGCGCTCTTGTATATGTACGGAAAAAAATGACCCAGCACTTCAGTTTTGCTTTTCATTGTTTTTTTAAAGACGTTGAGTTCTTGAGGTTTGATTTTAATGCTTTCTCATGTAGTTTTGTATTTTCAAGCAAAAATCTTAAATGTACTTGAATGTCTTTTTATTTTATTTTAAGTATATTAATTTTCAGGGTTGTTTATACCTTAGATTGCTGTATTTGTTCTCATGTCGCAGGATGTATGTTCTTTCTGTGAAAGAGATTTGAGGGAAAAAAAGAGAAAAGAGAGAGAAACACTAAGTATTCTCCAGCAATGTTTTGAGTGTGAAAGTGATATGAAGTGTTTTCACGAGACTGGTCATAACGATTCGGCCCATATGCATATGTTCAGAAGTGATTTAAATAATTAGCCCCACCCCCTCATCCTGATTGGACGACGACAGGATTTAAAACCGCAAACTGTTCCGTAAGACGCCAGACTTGCGAAAGCATCGTGTTCTCGCGCCGCTTCGCTCCGAATGCCACGAGCGAGGCGATGTGAGCCGAAGAGACATTGCTGGAGATTTTTAAGAGGCTTTGTGCTGATTTGAAGCTCTGATGAATATCTGTACAGCTTTTTTGTGTTTTTTCCCCTTTCCATCCAACTGTATTTGGTGACTGTGGGTTCTCATACAGCCTGAATTGTATGCATGTTCCATGACATCTAGACTTAATATATTGTGAAGTACTCAATAACCATTATGTAGCTGTTAGTAATTAATCAAAAGTTTAATTTCCTAGTCAGAGGAACGTGTTACATTTTTAAAAATAAACTTTATTAGATCATTTCAGTAGTGAGTGCTTGCTTTCTATGTGCCAACAAAATAATAATGGACTTGTGAACAGAAGTACTTAAAACAAAGAAAAAAACGCTCTCCATCACAGGTTGCCAATCATCCGAACCAATGTTATGAACCGTTCGTGATCAGCGGTGGGCTTTTCAGCAAATGAGCTAACTTCCTGTTAAAACAAATGAGATTAGTCAATAAATGAGTACAGGATCTGAACTTACATTATAAACAAACATTGTCACTTTTAAAAGGTTTGGGAGTGCATTTCTGTTCATTTAATTCATCAAAACGAATTATTTTTAGTGTTGGAAACTTTAGTTTGATGGCAAAGCTTGATTTTAAGCAGTCGTGACTTTGAAAATGTTATATAATGCTTTTAATGTGCTGGTTTGGTACTTTTTCACATTATTATCAGTTGAAAATGGCTGTGCAGCTTAATGAAGTGTGGAAACCGTCCAAAACACCAAACCAGCTTCTTCTGCAACGCTGAGAGACTCTAATACATTTCAAAGTTTTTATAGAAAATATTTTATAGTTTGTTATAAAAAAAACAAGGTATGCTCAGAGTCCAGAGCCTCGATCATAACATTATAACAGGCACCTTCCGAGTAGAGACCTGCACTATTGCGGGACCCAACGCAGCGGCGCGGGACAACAATTGATGGTCAAATAGAGACTTGTGTGTGTGTGTGGGATGCAAGAGAATAAGGTGTATCACACTAGGCAATCTTAACTGTGCTCGAGCACGTCTGACCCCCAAAGCCCGGTTCGTTTGTCTAGTGTGATCGCTCCGTGCCACGGTTCGTTCAGCCAGCCCTGGCTCGGTTGGAAGAGGTGGGCCAGAGTTCGCATGTAATGTGAGCGGAGCACAGAACTTCTGATACGTGCAGCATGATTGCGTGAACATTTCTGAGTGATAGATCAAAAGTGATAGATCTGTAAAGCAATATTTTGAGAGGGCCGTGTGTGTGTTACAGCGTCCCAAACGACTCAAAGTAATTAACCACAAAGTTAACAAAATTATGCACTTCACTGTGCTGAGCGCTTCTCTGCTGTCTTCACGTGCTATTCCTAATTCCCATTTATGAAGTCGGGAGCACTGCTGCAGTCTTATGCCCTCCCCAAATGCTCGCATTGGTTGAGATGCGTGATGACACCCATCCCAAGCCAGTACTGATCAATATCCCACCCCTCCTGTGACTCATGGTTTGTCTTTATGTGTATTCAGATACAGTGAGCAACGAGCAATGAGCAACTTTCATAATAATAAAAAAACTAGCAATAACGCGTTAACTTGCCCAGCCCTAATATACAGTGGGTACGGAAAGTATTCAGACCCCCTTAAATTTTTCACTCTTTGTTATATTGCAGCCATTTGCGAAATTCATTTAAGTAATTTTTTTTCCTCATTAATGTACACACAGCACCCCATATTGACAGAAAAACACAGAATTGTTGACATTTTTGCAGATTTATTAAAAAATACAAACTGAAATATCACATGGTCCTAAGTATTCAGACCCTTTGCTGTGACACTCATATATTTAATTATGGACCCTTTTCTCAAGACTGTGAAGCGTTTCAATGGTCATCAGCATCGTAAATCTTCCAAAGTGTTTTGTATTTTCATTTTTTTTTTAAACGTATATACATTTATAACACTGTACTTTGTATTTTATTACCTTTGCATCAAATGACAAAAAACTAGTTAACGCTAATGCGAGGGTGTTTCTAACACAGCGTCTGTAGGAGTGACAGTAAATTAGACATTGCTCTCTCTACTGACTTTTTGAAAGTCATGAAAACACTATCATGGAGTTTTTCTTTTGCTATTTGAGCAAATGGGAATGCAAAACATATATTTGTGGTAGAATCCCATTGACTGCTATAGAGGTTTACCCAACTATGACGACTTCTGCTGCTGAGAAACCCGGAAATGTGAAAAAGGATGGGCGCTTTTTATTTAACTTATTTTGGACTGATGCACTGTAACACCCGCTGAGTGCCATGAAACAGCTTGAAAGATCAAAGACAAATTTTAATATAACTCTGACTGGATTCGTCTGAAGGAAGAAAGTCATATACACCTAGGACGACTTGAGGGTGAGTAATTTATGGGCTAATTTTCAATTTTGGGTGAACTAACCCTTTAAAGAAGCTCGAAATACACTGGAACTCTTATTTTGAGCTGCTCATTCAGACGAGCATTTGTGGTTAAAAAGTATATAATTCTTTTTTTTTTTTAGAAAATGACCAATGGTTTGGCTAGATAAGACCATTATTCCTCGACTGGGATCGTGTAGAGCCCTTTGAAGCTGCAAGCTCGAAATACACTGGAACTCTTATTTTGAGCTGCTCATTCAGACGAGCATTTGTGGTTAAAAAGTATATAATTCTTTTTTTTTTTAGAAAATGACCAATGGTTTGGCTAGATAAGACCATTATTCCTCGACTGGGATCGTGTAGAGCCCTTTGAAGCTGCACTTTGGACCTTCAGCCCGTTGATCCCCATTGAAGTCCACTATATGGAGAAAAATCCTGGAATGTTTTCCTCAAAAACCTTAATTTCTTTTTTATTATAAAATGTATAATAAAATGTACAATTGTATAAAATCTTAAAAAAAAAAATAAAATAATAATAATAAAAGACTCAACACTAAAACGCCCAGATTCGTCACAATTACGAGAATTTTGGTGTGAAATGTACTTAATGAAAACGTCACAATGCAAAAAATCTGCACGGTCCAATCAGAACACAGTTCGTAAAGTCACTCACTTGAATATCCTGAGAGACAATGTTTTCCTCAAAAACCTTAATTTCTTTTTTATTATAAAATGTATAATAAAATGTACAATTGTATAAAATCTTAAAAAAAAAAAAAATAATAATAATAAAAGACTCAACACTAAAACGCCCAGATTCGTCACAATTACGAGAATTTTGGTGTGAAATGTACTTAATGAAAACGTCACAATGCAAAAAATCTGCACGGTCCAATCAGAACACAGTTCGTAAAGTCACTCACTTGAATATCCTGAGAGACACAGTGCTTCTCTCAAACTCGCGGGCCTTCTTTTGGCCGGACTGGATGGCTTCCTCCGGAATGTTTGCCAGGCGAGCCACGTTGAAGCCGTAACTTTTGGGCCACGCGCCTCTGATGAACTTGTACAGGAAGGTGATGGTCTCCTGACTGGGGTCCTTGCACTCGTTCTCCACCATACAGGCCTGACAGGAAACTCAGGGAGATCAGTACACTCCAAATATATTGTAGCTCAATGTACAGTAAGAAATGAGCAGTGTCCATTTCTGATTTAATGCTGACTTCATTACGTTCACACTAATAGGTGTCAAAATAAAACATCACACCTTGTGAAGAGTAAGTGAAACAAACACTTGCTGTTGTGTGCTGTTGATCACCACATTCAGCATCCCTAAAACCGTGGTAATGCACTTACAGTGGAAATCTATTTGGGAAAGTGTATGGGAGGATTTAACAGGAGAAACATGCAAAAACATGTTATTAAACTGTAAAAGTACCTCAAACATTATTTTATCGGTGGGACTAATGCTTTAGATGGACAAACTTGGTTAAACATGTAAAAAGTCTGAAAGTTACCGTTTAAATGGTCATGGCAGAAGCTAAAAACCTGGATATAAAAAGACAAGGTTAGTAAATTATTTGTAAATAAATTTTTATTTTTATATTTTAGTTTTAATTCTAGTTAACATTTTAACAATTTTTTTGTATTTTAAAAATACGTCTATATAATTTTGTAACTGTACTTTCAAAGATTTTTTACTTTTAAACATTTAAAGACTTCCTAAGTTAAAATGCATTAGTGTATTTTAGTATCATTTATACACTATTATAGTTTTTAATACTATTTTGAATTAGCTTTTATACTTTGTTTTCATTTTAATTTTAGTTAACGTTTTAGCTACTTTTATTTTTGTTTTGTGGCTATACTTTTAAGATTTTTTTTTTTTAACTTTTAAACATTTCTTATTTATAGACTTTCTAATTTAAAATGCATGTGTTATTTTAGTATTATTTATAGACGATGTTTTTATTCATTTCTATTTTCCATAATACATATTTTTATATTTTCTGTTTACATTTTAATTTTATTTAATGTTTTTGTAATTGTTTTTAAATGTCTATATAATTTGTTTTAATATATTAGTTTTAGTTATTTTAGTATTTCAAGCTCAGCTAAAAAATAAGAAAAGTTTTCTGTATTTTATTTCAGTTAACGTTCATTTCAATTAGTTCATTTTTTCTTTTTTTATGGATTTAGTTTGTTAACAATAATAATAAGTGCATTCATTTAAATGATTTTTGCATGTTTTTACAAACATTTTACATTGTAATCATCAGCAGGCCACAGAATATTACTGAAAATGTTTTTGCTATTTTCTGTATGAAGGTGAAAACGGTGAAATTGACCATGTGTCCGAGTCTGACGACAGGGTCCTGGTGTAGTCCTCCACCAGTGAGTGGTAATGAGTGGAGAACAGGGTCCGGCAGCAGATCTTCTCTGACAGCTCCTTCACCACTGCGCTCGCAATGGCTGTGCCGTCATACGTGGCCGTACCTCTGCCTGCAGTTCAAGCAGAACAAAAGCTTTGAACTTATTCAGTTTAGAACCGTGTTTTCCATGTACGGTGGGTGCAAAGTTTAATGTGAGATGAGCAACTAAATTACCCAGTTCATCCAGCAGGACGAGGGAGTTGTTGGTGGCATGCAGCAGGATGCTGGCCGTCTCGCTTAGCTCCACAAAGAACGTACTTTCACCTAGAAAACAAAACACAGTCGATTCAGAGTAAAGCTCACACATGAAGACTGAACGGATAAGAAACAAGTGGCAATTTACCTGACATTATACGATCAGAGGTGCCAAGACGAGTGAAGACTCGGTCCACGGGAGAGAGACGCAGACTCTCAGCAGGTACATAGCAGCCCAGCTTTTTTTTTATTTAACTGGGCATTCGCCATTTAGGTCACTTCAATAGTCCTGCGTTATAAGAAATTATTTTTAAAAGTACAATTATTCCATACAATTAATATGAGGGTCAACAGATTTGTGTAGTTGTACAATATTTCCCAGCCCTTTTGAAAAAAAATCCTTTTTTATATATTATATAAATTATATATATTTTAGATAATATAAAAATGCCAATTTTATGATATTAATATTTGTTGTTTATTTACAGAATTTCCAGGTCTGAACAACAAAACAGGTTAAAAACATAGAATATAGAAACCTGCAATTCCCATAAATAAGAGCTCAAACCACATCCTTCTTCCTGCCTGAACAGCTGCTCAACACATGGGGTGAAATTTGCCTAAATGTTTCTCGACTACATTCACAGCCACTCACTATTAAATGATTAATGTTGGAGGGGTATAATTATCTGCTCTGACAATAATTTGATTACAGTTCTTTACTAAACAATGCAATGCACAATAAAATTCGGTCATGATTCAGTTCAAAATTATTTTCAAATACAAATGTAAAATGTAATTTGCTGCTTTTGCGACACTGGACATTACACCAGATCTGAATGTTTCAATTTTTAGATGTTTAAAACCCAAAAACAAGTCAAGAATAGTATTTCTGTAGCTGAAACATAAGTTCCTTTGGATAAAAGCTTCTGTATGCAAAATGTATTCAGAAGAAGAAATTAATGTGTAATATATGCGGTACTGTTATGCAGTGCATTGAATTATAATTTAAGATTTGTGGACAGTTTTACACCCAAATAAAACCAATGCTTACTTTCATTACCCTTTCACTAACACACACCATGAACATTGATTAGCAACACACATCAGGGTGGACTTGCCTCCCATGTTTGGCCCGGTGACTAGTACACATGGGGCAAGTGCTTTACCGTTATCTTGACCCTCTTCTTCTTCACCACCAGGGCAACCGATGAAGATGTCATTGGGGATGAAATCATCACCGAAGAAGGTTTTGGTGACACAGGGGTGACAGGACCCTCTGAGATCCAGGAAGGGGCGTGAGTCGCGTGACTGAGACCTGTCACCCGGGAGAACTATCTCTGGTCTTGCCATGGGCCCATCGCCGCTCTGACTGTACCGGGACTTGCTCAACAGCACGTCTGCAGAGGTGGTGAGAACAACAGGAACATATCATGGTGCATTCTATTACCAATATCATTCTAGTACCAATGTCACAATATCACTTTTGGACCAAAACATTTAAAAAACCTTTCAAATTGAACATGCCATGTGTTTTTAAATGCCTTGGTGTAGTTGTGCATGCAACCATTCTGTAGCTATTTTCAATGCCAAACAATGCAACATGCTGCTAAAACCTTTGAATTAATTGAATTCATTTACATGCACAGTCTTGCACATTATGCTTAAAGCAACAACCTGTAAGGCCACATAAACACCTTAAAATGTTTCAGGAAATGATAATACAAAACCTGTATCCTTGATTTCGAACGTGAATGTCTGACTTTTTAAAGTTGCAGGGCAGTGGAATAGGAAAAAAACCCTGCAAAAAGATGCATTTTCAAAACTTTCTTTTAACTTTTAACTTCTTTTAACTCTCTTGTTAATGCCCAAGATGCTGCAAAAGATGTAAGTGATGCAATGTTCAAAGACATCGGTGTCTTGCAATGTCAGCTTATTGATTTACACACAAACCTTTAAAACAGGTTTTAATGAGCTGGTTTTTCTCAATCAGCTTTTTGTTGGGCATGCAAATTAAATTTTTGCTTTGCTTTGACAACCTATCCATGAAGAAGAGCTAAATAAACTACAGCCGAATTTGAAAAACAACTTATTTTCAGATGAATTATGAAATTATGAATGAATAGAGCATGTTGGCATTATTGATGTAAAGTATGGTAAATATGATGTTCTGCATGAAGTATATTTTGATGAATAGGTAAAAATAATGTGTTCTCCTCTCCTTTTTATGTATACCAAGATAGTTGAAAGTTTAAACAAAATATAGAGTTGTTTTTTCTTACCAAGTACTGCCATGCACTCAACTGCTGTCTGCCAATCTTTGCACTTCTTGTCGAAGTTGGAGAAGAGTCTTCTCATGCAGTCTTTCAGCACTGCGTCTCGTTTGTCTTCCCAGCTCTGTAGCTCTGAAAACAGCCTCTCACTCTCTTTGGTTGAGTATCGTTTCTATCCCTTCTTATTGGACCAAACCTCATACTCCTCCGGTATGCTCCTCTTGGAAACACTGTCTGGAACTTCGAGCTGGTAGAGGTTCCTTCCCGTTCCCCAATGGGACAAATTTTTACAGCCCAATTGCTTCTTCTGTCGGTCAAGGTATTCCTGCAGGCCTCTCTCACAGTCATTTATTCCGTTTAAGGCCTGGTCGTATTCTGGATCGAAGCCAGCCTTTGGCGTGATGACGCCTGTAGTGCGAGCCTTCTGATGGTCGAAAGCCGTATCCCAACTTTTGAGCTCTGGCGAAAGGTCGGGGAAAAGCCCATCTTTGTTTTCAGTCTTGAGGAGCACCACCTGATCCAACCGTTTAGATTTGAAGCCTTCTGCAATGGGCTCCATGATCGACACGACTTCTCTCATAACTTTAAAGCCCTCAAGTGCTGCGAGTAAGTCAGTGATCTTGTGTTTGCTGTAGACGACTTTTTCGTACAGAATGGCTCGGGAGTCCGGATGGTCCTGTCCTTTCAAAGGAATACCCATGCTATGGATCTTGCTAAGCAGCCTTTCGAGATCCGGAAGCTTCTTTAGCAGGTCTTTGACTTCAGTTGCTTGGGACGGCGCACCTATCAGGTCCTCCAGAGCATCTAGGCAATGGAGGATGGATTGCAAAGAGGGGCGCAGAGCCATTGCTTTAGCAAGCGTTTGCCAAAGGGAGTGCAACATGTGTCCAGTCGCTCAAGTAGGGTTCCCTCAGGACCTCCAGTTGAGCTGTTCTGAAGGATCTCAAGGTTAACAAGGGTCACGCCATCCAAAACCATTCTCTGACGAGTCTGGGCAAAGAAACATGACGCTCCTCCAGCCTGCTCCATCTCCACATCGACAGGAACATACTCCTCGAAGTTTCCCATTGACAGAAGCTCCTTGTCCACTAGACATTTCTTCAGGTAGAACATGCATCCGCCAAGTGCAGAAAGAGCAAGTTCCTCATCAGGTCCTCCAGAGCATCTAGGCAATGGAGGATGGATTGCAAAGAGGGGCGCAGAGCCATTGCTTTAGCAAGCGTTTGCCAAAGGGAGTGCAACATGTGTCCAGTCGCTCAAGTAGGGTTCCCTCAGGACCTCCAGTTGAGCTGTTCTGAAGGATCTCAAGGTTAACAAGGGTCATGCCATCCAAAACCATTCTCTGACGAGTCTGGGCAAAGAAACATGACGCTCCTCCAGCCTGCTCCATCTCCACATCGACAGGAACATACTCCTCGAAGTTTCCCATTGACAGAAGCTCCTTGTCCACTAGACATTTCTTCAGGTAGAACATGCATCCGCCAAGTGCAGAAAGAGCAAGTTCCTAACCCGTTTTTGGAGTGAGACTTAGAGCGTAATTTTTGGACGTCATTGCTTTCAGAGTCGAAGGCAACACTGATGCCTTTTCATCGTCGGCTTTGCTTTCTCTGAAGTAGTCTTCCTCTGAAAGGACCTTGAGGGTCTTCTGGGCATCCCAAAACTGCGAACCAGCATTGAGGCCGTCTTGTAGAGTTGACGACAAGATGGCTTTAAAGATTTTCAACGTCTCAGCTGATGGGTTGCCCTTCTCAAAAAGCACCTGGGCTGGAGAATAGTGTGCCACCAGAGTACGCAAATGGGAACAATGACGGTCATCCAGAAGTTGACCGATATGGAAGCGTCCCACCGAGGTGTCGATGAAACAGACCCCGTAGATGTGGCCTTGGCCCGCGCTGTCCTCCTCGCTCTTCTCTTTAATGGTCAACAGATACTTGCTTTGAGTTTCAGAAGGGGCGGCATTGAGCATGCTGTACATCTGAGGCCCTCGTGTGATGATTCTGCAAACCTCTTGCTTGACGACGCGGTCAAATTTGGTGAGACGCGCCATCGTCTTACATCGTGCTTCCATCATCTCAGGGGTCTCGGTCTGTTCCACGCGAGCCACTTTCTAGCCTTTTTGCACGAGTACGTCTGAGAAGCGTCCAAAGCCGATCTCAGGGAAGCCAGAATGGGCCCAAGTACCCTTCATGAAGGTAAGACCGAGTTCGTTGACGCCAATCACAGCGTCCATGTGGTAGAGCTCGTAGAACTTACCGACTTTTTAGAACAGAACGGTATGAAACATCTCAGACTTCAGCTGCCACCAACGGCACATTCCAGGCGTCGTCCTGTTATGGAAATCTTCAAGTACGTATAGAGTCGTAGGGTTGTAGTTTTCATCAGACTGACGTCTACGCTGCGCATCCTTCCTCTTGCAGCCACTCGAGTTTCTCGTGGTCCCACACGGTTGGTCCTCCATTCGTCCCGTTTGCACCGCTGCTCTGACTTTCAAAGTTGTCCGGGGCAGAGAAAGCAGACAGTCGAGATTTGGTGTCAGACGCCACAGACGAAAGAGCTGCAGGTGCTCGTTTTGGTGGATCTGGTTTGCTCTTTGACTTAGCAGGCTTCTCTGAAGGACATTTGCGCTTCACCGGTTTCATAGGGCCATCTGGTTCCGTCTCCAGCTCGCGTTCTTCTTCCTCAGCCCCATTGCTAACTCCCTCCTCATCATCCTCATCACTGCTTCCTCCTGCCTGATCCGATTTGAACTATTCACCGGAGTCATCGCTGTCAGACGCCACCACGATTCGTCGCCGCTTCGGCTTCTGACCCTTTTCAGCTGCAGCACGAGATGAACATCGGCTGAGTTTTGCCTTTTCCTCAACCTCTTCCTCAGACATTTCTGCATCTGATACAGTTGATTTATCAACCTATAGTAATATATTAGATATTATATATTAGGACAACATGTTATCCGATACAATGTTCCATCTAATGACACGACGATCAAAAGACCACATAAGAAATTTTTGTATGTAATTGTTGTTTTATGCAAATCGCGATATCCAGTGTGAAGTGCTTGAATTCAGTGAAGAACACAAATGACTCGCTGATTTAAACTAGTTTGAACACTGTGTGCAACCATACAGTCAGAAGACTTTTCAATTAACAAATCACCATCATTTACCATGGATTTACTGTAGTAACACTAACTGCACCATGGTATTGTGGTAGAAATTAGGGATATTCATATGGATTTTATATTATTTTTTATATTATTATTGTAGACATTAATTAAATGTATTAAAGGAGTAATGAAATATAATTACAGTATTTTTGTGATTAACATAGCGTTTATACATTTATACTAAATGTATTTAGATGGAAAGTGTATTCACAAGTCAGTCATGCAGATTTGGAAAGACTAAGACATGTTAAGGAATTTAAATTTTTGGTTCAACTATCCTCTTCAGGGCTCCAGACTAACATTTGAGAGCAGTGGCACCAGCGCCATGAAGTTCTCCAGATGGTGGCGTCAGGAGCAGATTTGGTAGCGCTGGGGGTGGTGTGTGGGAGTATTAAAATATAGATCATTTAATCATAAAATTCCTATTGTTTTGCAAGTGCAGTTACTAATAATATTTCATGTTCATTTCTTGTTTATTTTTCTTTTGTTTATTGTTTATACAGATTTGACAGTAAAGTACAAAATGTACTTTTATTAACAACAGTAACGGGTGCAAAATCTAATTTTTATATAGAAAATGTATATATTCCTATCTTATTAAATGTACCATTATTCTTCTAGTATATGGAACTGACCAACTTCAGTGATTATGTGTGATTTAGTAGCAAGTTGAAGAAAAGTTTGTTTTTCAACGCACTTTGTGACTTTTCTTACTTCATACACAAAAAAGTGTACAATTCTGACAAAATCTGATTTCTTGATGATTTGATATTTTATAATAGTGATTTTATAATTTAATTTAATTCATCATTTAATTTAATCATTCATTTTTTTTATTTAATTTAATTCAAAATATAGAGAAAAAGTAGAAATTAATGACTAATAAACCAATAAGTGCTCCTCTGCTGCGGTCTACTGGTTATAATTGTGATTTGATGTATTTTTTTTTATTTTATGAGTTATTTTACACGAGTGTTTGTTTACCACAAAATATATTTTGGTCATCCCATTAAAAATAACATTCAAACTGGATAATTTTAGAGCTTTAAAGTGCTGGAAATAGTGTGAAATGCGTCAAAGTAATTGAAAAGTGCTTGAATTCCTCTCTCAAAAGGTTGTACAAACCCTGAAATGAATAATGTAATGCATTCGACTATTTCTACCACAACACCATGGTTATAGTTAATGTATGTCAGCACTGTTTATAACAGAGAATTCTATGCAGAATTCAAACGCTTCTCACTGGATCTCGCAGCACTGTTGCATCTGTGCAGTAACAGTGTAGCGAAATCAAATTTGGCTCCTGAGTAAAGCTGTTCTGAGCTCGGACAATCGCGGTTCGAGCTGATAAACGGTCCACGCAGCACAGCCGAAACGTAGTGCGGTTTAGTTTTGCTTTTGTTTGCCGTTTGATGTTTCTCAAATGCAACAGAAATGGCAGCGCTTATGAGTTGGACAACACGGTGGTCGCGCCAGTGCAACCGCTCACAAAAATTAGTCGCACCGGCAGAAAAAATGGTCGCAAAATGCATCTGCACTATCAGAGCCTTGAAGGAACAAGTATGTAAGGTCAGAATCAAAAATTTTTCACATTTAAATAACAGTTCAAATTCCAACTTGAGAAGAAAGTAGACAAAAACAATGTTTTCTGGAAATAAAGACCTGCTCACCTGGATACTCTTTCATGTATTTTGTGTTTACCCAACCTTGGGTTGGCGGTTCATCGAAGAAGTGAACGTGAAGTCTTTGGTCTCGGCCCCTCATCTGCTGCCCGGTGAGAGGCTGAGGAACAATCATACAGGGCCACCAGGGATGGCCTTCCATCTTGGCCCAAACCAGAGAGCCAGCGCTAAATATGGATGACGGTTCTCTGCTGGAGAGAAACAATGATCTCTGTGAAACGTTCATTCAAATAAATCAAGAGCAAAATCACATATAATATAAAATAAAATATGGTACATAAGATGAAAATTAAAGTACTTTTACTAAAGTACTAAAGTACACGAATTTTGGCACCAAGTGTCCAAATCATTTTTGAGGGCTGCGTTAAGTATTTCTATATATTGAATATATCAGTGTGACAAATGCATTTTATTTTATCTACACAAATTTGATCTGGTTCATTAATAAGTCATAAAACTATGTGCAATATTAAGTAAAGAAAACTTTGAAATTGTTGTTTATAATAGATGCAGTACATGTCACAGTGCTAAGACTAATTTATAAATTATTATGACATTACTGTACTTTTCATAACTATAATTTTTATATTAACACATTAAAGCAGCGGTAGACCTGACAGAATAAACATTAAAAACATATATAAGTTTAATAAAATAAGGAATTGGTTTATGCTATATACTACATTATACTACATTAAATACTAAATAAAAAAATGTCATAAAAATAAATAAACAACATGCTTTCAGGGTTCTTACACTAGCCTCATATAGCCTATATTAATCCATTGGATACTGGTCTAAAATTAATGTATTATTTTAAAGTAACAATGTACTGTAGTAGCGGATTTTTTACGTAAAGTATGGTTGCTAAGGAGAATTTTTGTAACGGATTGGTCAAAACTGGCTTTTATATACTACATTATACTACATTAAATACTAAATAAAAAAATGTCATAAAAATAAATAAACAACATGCTTTCAGGGTTCTTACACTAGCCTCATATAGCCTATATTAATCCATTGGATACTGGTCTAAAATTAATGTATTATTTTAAAGTAACAATGTACTGTAGTAGCGGATTTTTTGCGTAAAGTATGGTTGCTAAGGAGAATTTTTGTAACGGATTGGTCAAAACTGGCTTGAAATAAAAATTGCTGGGAAAGTTGATCCACCCCCTTCCACAAAGTCTCCCGCCAAACACAAGCAAAAGTAGCACGTGGAGTCATATATATTAGACAAAATCTAATAAGTTTCCATAATGAAACCTCCGACAGTGCTAATAATCTACAAAATTAAAAAAAATGAAACTAATACTTGCAAAATGTCATGACTCAATGAGTGTCCGAAACATGGTTTTACCATGGTAACATATCCAAAGCCCATGTACTTCTCTGTTACTGCTATTAAATAATACATAAATGTCATTTTACACCTAGATGTAAATATGGCACATGACAAAACCGTAAGGTACTTTCAAGAATACCATGGTACTTGTTAATTAAATTTGTGTGGATATATCAAAGTACTATGATATCTCACGATAGCATTACTGTACCATGGTACTGACATGGTGTCACCATGGTAACCAGTCACTGCATACATGCAGTATTGCACATAGAAATGCAGTTACTGTAACTCTCTTTTGCATGGACTGCTTTCTCTCCGAATAGTTTCGCATGTCCAGCTTTAGCTTGAGTTTTGACAGGCTTTGGTGGAGTTTTCTTGCGGCGACTTTGTGAAGAAATTAAAAAGAGAACTTTGCTTCGCCATGTCTCCAAATGGGTTCTGTGCAATATAGTGTTTAATTATTCAAAAACACTTCATATATTCCATTCCAGCAGGCCCAGAACTGTGCAGCTCAACCGAGCTGAGAGTTCGCGGGAAAACGCTGCTGGTGCATCTGACCAGAATTTGACGCCACGAACCTGTGGACCAATAGGAAGCTCTGTGTATACTTTTATGCCACCCACGTGGCTGACGTGACCTGCTTTTATTTATTATGAAACTAATACTTGCAAAATGTCATGACTCAATGAGTGTCCGAAACATGGTTTTACCATGGTAACATATCCAAAGCCCATGTACTTCTCTGTTACTGCTATTAAATAATACATAAATGTCATTTTACACCTAGATGTAAATATGGCACATGACAAAACCGTAAGGTACTTTCAAGAATACCATGGTACTTGTTAATTAAATTTGTGTGGATATATCAAAGTACTATGATATCTCACGATAGCATTACTGTACCATGGTACTGACATGGTGTCACCATGGTAACCAGTCACTGCATACATGCAGTATTGCACATAGAAATGCAGTTACTGTAACTCTCTTTTGCATGGACTGCTTTCTCTCCGAATAGTTTCGCATGTCCAGCTTTAGCTTGAGTTTTGACAGGCTTTGGTGGAGTTTTCTTGCGGCGACTTTGTGAAGAAATTAAAAAGAGAACTTTGCTTCGCCATGTCTCCAAATGGGTTCTGTGCAATATAGTGTTTAATTATTCAAAAACACTTCATATATTCCATTCCAGCAGGCCCAGAACTGTGCAGCTCAACCGAGCTGAGAGTTCGCGGGAAAACGCTGCTGGTGCATCTGACCAGAATTTGACGCCACGAACCTGTGGACCAATAGGAAGCTCTGTGTATACTTTTATGCCACCCACGTGGCTGACGTGACCTGCTTTTATTTTTTATTTAGGACATGTATAAGGGGTGTATATGGCCAGTTGTTTTAGCTTAAAATACTCCCAGCGTTATTCGTTTACTAGTAACAATTCAATTAGAGAGCTCTATAATTAAATTTTTACTAGTAACTATTCATTAGAGAGCTCTATAATTAAATTCTTACTAGTAACAATTCATTAGAGAGTTCTGTAATTCAATTCTTACTAGTAACAATTCATTACAGATCTCTATAATTCAATTCTTACTAGTAACAATTCATTAGAGAGCTCTATAATTCAATTCTTACTAGTAACAATTCATTACAGATCTCTATAATTAAATTCTTACTAGTAACAATTCATTAGAGAGCTCTGTAATTCAATTCTTACTAGTAACAATTCATTACATATCTCTATAATTCAATTCTTACTAGTAGCAATTCGTTAGAGAGATCTATAATTAAATTCTTACTAGTAACAGTTCATTACATATCTCTATAATTCAATTCTTACTAGTACCAATTCATTAGATAGTTCTATAATTCAATTCTTACTAGTAACAGTTCATTACAGATCTCTATAATTAAATTATTACTAGTAACAATTCATTACAGATCTCTATAATTAAATTCTTACTAGTAACAATTCATTAGAGAGCTCTGTAATTCAATTCTTACTAGTAGCAATTCGTTAAAGAGATCTATAATTCAATTCTTACTAGTAACAGTTCATTACATATCTCTATAATTCAATTCTTACTAGTAACAATTCATTAGAGATCTATAATTCAATTCTTACTAGTAACAATCCATTAGAGAGCTCTATAAATCAATTCTTACTAGTAACAGTTCATTACAGATCTCTATAATTCAATTCTTACTAGTAACAATCCATTAGAGAGCTCTATAATTCAATTCTTACTAGTAACAGTTCATTACATATCTCTATAATTCAATTCTTACTAGTAACAGTTCATTAGAGAGCTCTGTAATTCAATTCTTACTAGTAACAGTTCATTACAGATCTCTATAATTCAATTCTTACTAGTAACAATCCATTAGAGAGCTCTATATATCAATTCTTACTAGTAACAGTTCATTACATATCTCTATAATTCTATTCTTACTAGTAACAATTCATTAGAGTTCTATAATTCAATTCTTACTAGTAACAATTCATTAGAGAGCTCTATAATTCAGTTCTTACAAGTAATAATTACAATTAGAGAGATCTCAATTGATAGTTTTCACGTGGTGTCACACCCTTACAGGAACGCCCACATGGAGGGCAAAGCAAGGCTTTCCTCCGCTGACCGCCAGTTATTTTTATTAGGTGTGCATTAAGTAGTAATGTTGTAAGACAGTGATATTTAAAGGCCAAATTCAGTATACACCTTATTGATGATGCATACTTTGCGTGTCCATGTATTCCATTGTAAGAGACCGCAGGGTTGAAGAGGGAGGGAGGGCTGGATGATGTTGAATTGAGATGTTACACTGTTTTCACTCTGACTTGTTTGCTAATAAAAAAAATAAAAATTATTCCACCATGATCAGCATGGAGAAAAGTTACTGTTACTTTTCTCATCGCTGTCAGGATGGACCAATCACAGTCGTTTGTTTTTAGCACTTCAGTGGCGGGGTGGGTTATAACTTACAGCATATGAATTACAGATTACAGTAACCATGGATGTCCAGCTCCAAAAAAGAGCATTCTCAAAAGCCATGTGATAGGTTTTAATGTAGAAGAGAAACTAGATCAAGAAGAATCTTGGTCAATTGTTATTTTCCATTTTGAATATTAAAAAAGGTCCTTATTTCATTACAACACAAAGATAATCAACAACATGCTTTTTGACTAGAAAGCTTCAATAAATGTCAAGATTTTAAGAATAATGAAAATTAGTGCATTTATCACAAAAAAACTATTATATTACATTGCCATTCCTTAATGATGTTTAATTTAGTTACATTGTTTATTCTTAAGGTTTGTAAACCTCCAAATTTGTAAACAGTAGTGTTAAATTGTCATGTATTTCCGTTATATGCCTAAATCTATGGTTAGAGTAGCAAAACCATGGTTAATCTGTGGATACCATGGTTTAACAATAGCAACCAGGTTATTATTATATATATATTTTTTGTAGTAAAACCATGGTTATTTTTCGTAAGGGTAATTTTACTATAGTTTGCCAACATAAAAGCTGGCTAGTTGCAATATGGCTAACTAACTTTCTAGACAGTATGGATATGAAATGGCATATGCAATACAGAAACAAATAGGATCACAAAAAAATTTGCTTTAGAAGCTGTGACTGTGTTGATTTGTCCAAATCACACTCTATGTCTGTGAGTTTAGGAGGTTAGGTTTAGGATTACCATCTGGTAATTGTGATTGCCCAAATCTCCTAATCTGTTTCAGGAAATACAGGCATTGTTGGGTCTCCGTAGCAATTGCAGTGGTGTTTTTATCCCGTCTGAGGTGTTCTTGGAGTGCTCCTGCTCTGTTGACAGCTGAGCCGTGTGTTTCTGTGGGAGGAAGAGGTGTAGGTTTCTTCGTCAAGTCAGTAATCATCTTCACGATTTTCGGTGTGTTCAGTAACACTGATTATTAAATCTGACAGACTGAAGTATAATAGCACAGTCGAAGTGACTCGGTAGCAAGCTGTACTTTAAAGTGAACACTTTCTCAGCTGCACGCTCTCATTTGTTTGGTGTTGACTCTCTCATTAATTCGTCTGCGGTGCTTATTCTCACTATTCTTAGAGTCTAAGGTACTTATCTGTCATGATGTATTGAATGTTTCTGTTTCTCATCTATTAGAAAGCTCTTTATTTAACCTTGACACTTTCACACAGAAAAACTCAATCCAGCACCTTTTAGCACCAAACCTATGGGATCGGTCGGCAATGAACAGGCAGATAAAGCGGCTAAGGAAGCTCTTCATTTGGAAATAACAGAATGTAATATTCCAGTATCTGATGTAAAATCTATACTGAATATGTACATTAATAATAAATGGAATGGAATGAATGCATATACAACAAACTATATAAGGTGAATCCAGTAGTAAATGAAAGAAGTAATTACTGTTTTGAAAATAGATATGACCAGGATGTATATACAAGATGTTGAATTGGACATTTAAGTTCATATTTATTGAAAGGGGAAGAGAAACCAGACTTGTGTAAGAATTTTTTTGAGTGTAAAAGATATTTAAATTAGACAATGTTTTTACTCAGAAAATATACTAAAAGACATTTTTAAAAAGGTCTCTCCCGGAAGAATTGTAAAATTTTTTATCATTGATTCAATTGAAATATTCTGTATGATTTTTATCAGTACTATTGTATGTTTTTGTTTAGTGATTGCTTTTTAAGAAAATGTTATATTATTGTAAATGATGTATTGAAATGATACTGTTAATGCTGCCATGAATTTAGCCATTGTTGCTGATATGGCGTTAAAACATAAATAAATAAGCACCAAACCTGTAATGTTCCATTTGGCAAATTAATAATTGATCCAATTGGTGTATGTGGGAATAATGCGTCCGAAAACAAAAGTACACAGAGCTCTTTGGCATATGGATATGAAAGATGGTATACACAAAATACGGGGGCCCCTCAAGGAAGTGTTATATCACCTATATTATTTTCATTGTACATGAATGATTTTATGATTCGTAATTCTTATTTTAACCTTTTTTTTAAGTATACAGATGATATGGCTTTGGTAGGTCTTCTTCAAAAAGATGATATAAATGACTCGGTTGAATATATGAAACATGTTGAAGAACTCCTGTGCTGGTGTAATAATAGTGCATTGATGTTAAATATAAATATTAGTAATCGATCATACTAGGTATGGAGTTGCAGTTGTGACTGTAATGATAGGTAGTCACCCAGTTGAGATTGTTGATCATTTTAAATATCCTGGTACATATATACAATAGATAGTAAACTGAGTTTTGTGTTTAACACTAATTATATATATATATATATAATTTTTTTTAATGCATGCAACATCTGTTTTTAATAATTATTAATTATAATTTATCAATTATAATTTATCTAGAAAATTAATTGGGCATAATGACTTGAAACTGCCATAGAATCAGAATCATGCTTTGAATAACATGGAGAACAGGTCTGATATAGATGATCGACATGGCATAAAGATAAAGTCAAGTAACATTTTAAAGATAGGTTTTGTTGATCTGCATTGTGATTGTATCTGATATGAATGGTTTTCTTTGTTGTTTTTTGTTGCATCTAATTTTGGAAATGGTGAACGGCATGTTTTTATGTGTGCATTTGTTTCAGTGTTGCTATTGTAACATTTATTTAAAAAAATTAATTTTCATTAATTAAATTAAAGCTTTTTTAAATAAAAAAAAATCTAGATTCAGATAGAATCTAGATAGATTTTTTTTTTTTATTCAAAAATACTGAATAAAAAAAAATAACTCACTTTTATGAGGGGGTATTATTTAATTTGACCTTGCTTTATAATACTCTTCCTTCTCAAATGGATTTGTTTGGCATCACTGAAGCTTAATTGCAGTTTGTTTAATAGGTTTCCCTGTAGCAGTCACGATGACACACAGTGTCTGGCCAGGCTTGTGCATGTATGAGTGAGAGAGATTTCCCGTCTTCCTCGAGATCGTTCTGGTTCTCAGCATCTTTGGCAGATGCTTCAGCCGGAATGACTTCCAGTGCACTAATTGCAGGGAATATAATTATGGAGCAAACTGTAGTTAAGTACTTAACTGTGGAACTCAGTCATGACAGAGTATTGCAGCCATCTCAGTAACTCTAGTTTATGGGTGAATGCAACACCTTTGTGTTTGTGATCCAGATGCTAAATCACTGCAAAATATTCAGCTTTCTGAAGTCATAGATTTAAGTGATTAATGACTTTTTGGGATAGTCTGGCTCAAAGTGTCTTAAAGATACAGGCTTGAATGTACAGTTTGTTGTTTTGTGTTCATCGAGATACCATTACATCATGTTTTGAATGATTTATGTTTTAGTTTGAATGATTTTGGAACATCAAAGAAATGAAAATGAGAAATGAAAATCCTTGGCAACTAGATGGAAAAAAATACAATTAAGTCTTTAAAAACATTTTATTTGATTTCAAGTAACAAAAAATTATTATATCTGATTTCGTACTGTCATACATCATATTATTTAGCGCTTTTTTGTCCTTTTTGGAGCTTTTGTTGTATAGGAAATGACATACTAAGCATCTTTAGTTAGCCACATAAGAAAGGAACTCATCAAGTTTGGAACGGATGAGTAAATGAGGAAATTCACCTTTAAGGAGCTTATTTTAAGGTCTCCGTAATTAATTATAATTGAGTGTTCAGAATCTCAATAGCATTCAGGATTTACCAAGCGTGATAGTGCATGTCTCAGACAGCTTCATCATCTCACTGTCTGGAGTGTAAACATCTCCCGCATACCACTGCCTGCTGGGAGGAAATATCAAAGAAACGCAGACTGACAGGACGGAGGGACCGAGAGCTAATCTAAGCATTAATTGGAGATCTGAGAATATGACGTCTCAGCAGAAAGGAGGTCATTAGGAATCAGCATCTGTGGACGAGGTCTTTAACCTGCTTCAGCATCATGCTGACCTTCAGCGGCACTGAATTCATCTTTGCTGAGTTTATATAGCAGGTTTAGTTCATAGTTCATGGATTTGCTTTTATGGGATTCACTTTATAGTTGATATTTAAAAATTGCTTTCATCCAAGGCGATTTGCTAATTTCAGGGACGGACCTCTTGCAGCGACCTGAGGTTAAGTGCTTTGCTCAAGGGCACCGGCGGCAGTTATCTTGATTACTCCGGTTTCTAGGTCACCCCAGTTTGTGATTAACATTGCAACTTTTGTGTTAACAAAAAACAAGCAGTGTTGCATGCACACTAAATAAAGATCTAGACTAAAAAGGTCTGGAAAAGATGCATTATTTTAAATTTTGCATTGTGAACAAAAGCCAGCAAGAAAACGTTTAGCACATGACGTTCTTCAGATGACTGAAGTATTTTATTTTGCAGGAATCCTAACCTGGTTGCTTGTTAAAGTAGGTTTTGGATTATTATTATTATTTTTGTAATTGCAATTATTATAATAGTAATTTCTGTACAACAAAAAAATTGATTTGTACATTACTTTGGAAGAAAACGTGAGGGGTGCTTGCATCGGAAAAATTTGTCATTGCTATGCAGTTGCTAGGGTTTTCTGTGTGGTTGTTAGGACTTTGCTAGGGGGTTTTGGGTGGATGGTTACTGGCAAAAGTCTCTATTTTTTATCATTTGTTTATTTTGCATATAGATTTTTTTGTATCAGTGTTACTTTAGTGTCATTGAGATACTATTGTAATTTTTATTTGAATAATTTCAAATTTTTATTTAATTTATTAGAATTTTTACATTTTATTGGATATCATTTTAATTTAATAATTTTAATAATTTTATTTGATCTATTTTTAAATGAGGTTTTATATTGTAATTATTAAATACAATTATTTTAATTAGCTGAAATAAAATACGTTTTTGATATATTATTTTAAAGGTGACATATTATGCCCCTTTTTACAATATGTAATATAAGTCTCTGGTGTCCCCAGAATGTATCTGTGAAGTTTCAGCTCAAAATACTCCACAGATCATTTATTATATCATTTTGAAAATGCCTATTTTGAGTGGCAGCAGAAACACGCCGGTTTTCGGGCCTGTGTCTTTAAATGCAAATGAGCTGCTGCTCCCTGCCCCCTTTTCCAGAATAGAGCTGCGCCTTTACATCTCGTATCTGGTTCTGATTATCATGTTTATCGCGCTGAAATCATGCATTTTAAACCGTATGAGTTTAAACTTCTGATATAAGGTTTTCTGAGCGCACACATCCGAAGCACACGCACAGAAAGCGGCTGTCACAGCATGTGAGCACTAAACTAAGTTCTCATTCACACACAAGTTTACGTTAAAAACACACGAGTTACAAAAACAGTCGGTTATGTCTGTGAAGGTAAACTGCTGGGAAATAAAT
>NW_015506972.1:133081-138823 GCF_001515645.1 Sinocyclocheilus grahami
GTTTACGTTAAAAACACACGAGTTACAAAAGCAGTGGGTTATGTCTGTGAAGGTAAACAGCTGGGAAATAAATCGCTTGTTTATTTTAGATCTGTGTGGCAGCAGCAATATACAGTAAATAAATCGATATATCCACTGCTCTGTTGTCTCCTCTGAGGCTGGGACTCTAAACAGTGTTCTGTGCTCGTCTGTGCAGCCAAAGACAGAACAGTTAGCATGTTTTGCTCAAACTTTCGCCATGGCATTAGAGCTGGTACACCGTTGCCTTGAGTGGAAGTTTACAGATTAAGGGGCGGTAATATTATGAGATCCCTTTGCCACGTCACCAAGGGAGCAAAATCACATGCGCTGGTTTTCTCAGACGCTTGCAGAAAAAGGCTTTCCAAAACAAAGTGATTGGATTAATCTTTTTCACGTTTCCTTGGTTGGTAGATGCACCAGGGACCTGATTATAGCACTTAAAACCTGGAAAAGTCAGATTTTCATGATATGTCACCTTTAAGTAATTTTTTATGGTTTTATTTTTAGTTAACTATAATAACCCTGGTGCAAAGTACTGTGCCCTAATCCCTCATTAAATGCCAATCTGTGGGATTTTATGATCTGTTTTATAGTCTACCAGGTGAAAATCAGTCTGATTTCCTATTAAAGTTGCAGCACATTACAAGCGAATGTATTTCAATCAAAACATTACACAATTCACCTTTAAGCTACACCTTAATCTGCTCCATTAAAATGCAACAGAATGGATGACATGCTGATCAGGGATTCATCCGACTGTCCTCTTCTCCATCAGCATGTTTAATGCACACACAGACTCACATCGTAACCACTTGATCTGGTAAATGACTCCCTGTAGGAGTGCTGGATTATATAGTTATCACTGCAGAAAATTCCCAGTCTTAACCTGTGCTTTGCTCTGACAACCTCTATCAAGAGTCAGGGTATAATCATCTGTTTCAACTAAACCGCACTTCTTACTTCAACCTGAATTACACGGTCTGTCACAATAGTCATAAAGATGGCAGGTGGGGAGTAATATACCTCCCAATTAAGAGAAAGCATCAGTGATATAGTGTAATCCTCGTACACTATAAAAAACCCTGCAATTGTTATACCTTAAAGGAATAGTTCAGCCGAAAATGAACATTTGCTGAAAATGTCCTCACCCTCAGGCAATCCAAGATGTAGATGAGTTTGTTTCTTCATCATATTTGGAGAAATGTAGCATTCCATCACTTGCTCACCAGTGGATCCTCTGCAGTGAATGGGTGCCGTCAGAATGAGAGTCCAAACAGCTGATAAAAACATCACAATAATCCACAAGTAATCCACACCACTCCAGTCCATCAGTTAATGTCTTGTCAAGAGAAAAGCTGTGCGTTTGTAAGAAACAAATCCATCATAAAGACTTTTTCACTGGAGGAAGCATTATTATGGATTGTAGACTTATATTTTTGCCAGAAGTGACAGTTTAAAGTTCTTAACTTCTTAATGATGGTTTTGTTTCGCACAAACACGCAGCTTTTAAATTCACAAGTCATTAATTGATGGACTGGAGTGGTGTGGATTACTTTTGCAGCTGTTTGGACTCTCATTTTTGCTTGTACTCAGGGTTAGTCATTTGAACAAACCTCGAAACTTTGGTACGTAACTCATCCCGCTACTACAGACGTGAAGGATTCCACAGCTTGTTGAGGAGAGGTGTGCACATTTTGAATGATTTTTCATTGAATGTGCTTGCTTGGACAATATGAGGATTTGGTTTATTTTTTTGGTTTAGTATGAGGATTCATGCTCTAAGAGTATTATGCATTATGTATTTTGTCTGAACATTTGGAAAAATTCCATTGCTGATTTCTTTCCTCAGTTTGTTGAACACTTGAAGTCCTTTTAAAGCCATTAACGTTTTGCCTGGAGACCTACTTTGGTCATAAATAGTCTGAATAAACATCTGATCTGCTACATATAATACCATTTATAAAATCATATTATTATTAACATGTACATATGCAAATTTTACTATGGGGATTTTATATACGTTATAAACTTATATCTTCATCTACCTATTTTTTTATATTTCACCTTAGTTAACATTGCAATATCACTCTTGATATAGGGCCCTATATATGAGATTTCCATATGAGTGCATGCAAAAAGATCTGATCTGTGCAGCCTGTGATATTCTTGTGTTTCTGCAGTGTAAATCTGTGTGTTTTTCTCTCATGTATTCATCACTTAGTAAAGTAGCAGCAGACCTTTCTTTGATGTCACAATTTGAGGAATCATTCAGGACAAGGAATGTTTAATCCATAGTTTCAGGCTTTTCTTCAGATCACTAACCCAAAGTTTGAGCAACAGCTGTAGCCTTGCCTCTTCCTCCACAGGAGAAAATTAGAGCAACAGAGCTATTGAAATGCATTGAGAGCTCAAGTCGAGCTCTGAGGCTTTGATGATGTCTCTGTACTCTGATGTAGTCCTGCTTCACTCGTCCATAGAGTCGCTGAAGTATCTTTATGTTCCTCAGAGGCTGATGCAGCTCCTGCGCTGCGGGATGCAGCAGTTAGGTTATTATAGTTTGATTTATTCTGAGAATTGAGATGCTCTGCCTGTACAGCAGCAGAAATGCACCACCAGAAGCATCTAATTAGAGCGGCAAAGCTTGTGCGTTTTGTTGTCTGATGGCTAGTGTAAATGAGCACACGGGATAGAGATAGTTACAAATGCACCGGACTCTCATTAGAGCAATGTTTGTCAGCAGATTTCGCACAATGGACAGACCGATGCTGCATTAATTTACTGTATTATCTACTGCCTTACTTTTAGAAAAGCTTATACAGGTGCATCTCAATAAATTAGAATGTCATGGAAAAGTTAATTCAGTAATTCAACTCAAATTGTGAAACTCGTGTATTAAATAAATTCAATGCACACAGACTGAAGTAGTTTAAGTCTGTGGTTCTTTTAATTGTGATGATTTTGGCTGACATTTAACAAAAACCCACCAATTCACTATCTCAACAAATTAGAACATGGTGACATGCCAATCAGCTAATCAACTCAAAACGCCTGCAAAGGTTTCCTGAGCCCTCAAAATGGTCTCTCAGTTTGGTTCACTAGGCTACACAATCATGGGGAAGACTGCTGATCTGACAGTTGTCCAGAAGACAATCATTGGCACCCTTCACAAGGAGGGTAAGCCACAAACATTCATTGCCAAAGAAGCTGGCTGTTCACAGAGTGCTGTATCCAAGCATGTTAACAGAAAGTTGAGTGGAAGGAAAAAGTGGGGAAGAAAAAGGATGCACAACCAACCGAGAGAACCACAGCCTTGTGAGGATTGTCAAGCAAAATCGATTCTGCCACGACCGCTGCCCTGGCCCTGGCCATAACCGCTTCCCTGGCATCTTGCCTGACCTCTTCCCGGACCACGTGGTTCACTGCATGCAAAGCCACCAGTGGTTGGGCAAAATTTCTGTGTGGCAGGACACTGGCCATCATGGAAACAGCTTTCAGCACACAGTGGAATCATCTCCGGTATGGGGCAGTGACCAGGCTTCACTGCGTGGACAAAGATAGTCAGCTTTAGTTTGTGCATATATAGACCGTATGCCACTTCAACATACAGCACGAAACACTCAAAGCATGAAAGCAAGTTACCTACAGAGTGAACTTTATTCTAGGTCAGTGGTTCCCAAACCTGTCTTGCAGGCCCCCCTGCCTGCCACCTTATCTAACACCTGATTGCACTCATCAGCTCGTTAGTAGAGACTGCAAGAACTAAATTGGGTGTCTTATTAGGGAGACATACAAAATGTGCAAGGGGTCCTCCTGGACAGGTTTGGGAACTACCATTCTAGGCATTATTCCTCTATTTTGTAAAGCCATCCTGTGCTTAACCATCCTAAGGGATGAATTCAAACCTACTTTAGACGAGAACCGCAAAAGGCAAAGTATCTTAAATTTACACTGAACTCAGTTTCACTTTTTTTTTTTTTGGACCCTTGGGCCCAATCAAAATTCTATTTTATACCCCTTCCCCTTGAAACTGAGGGTCAAGGGGTAGGGGTGAAAATATTCCCCTAAGAATTGGGACACCACTACCATGCCATCACACGTCGTCTAGCTCCTACAATACACACACCTATACTGGTGTGCATTAGAGCCTTTAATTACCGTTCTATATTACTGCATTGCTTACTGACACACACATATGGGAGATCGCGCAGCTCTCACATCCAGGACAAAAGAAACTTGTGAATGCTGCCCCACAACTTTTAGTAATAAGTTGAAATACTGAATCGCTACATTATATTTTCCAGCAACGAGGATATAAAAAGAGAAACGCACTGACGCGCAACTTCCATCTCTCTCGAAATGGCGATATTTGAGAAAAGGGTTTAGGGATTTCTAATTATTGGAGGGACTAGCCCCCCTCAATGTGTATGGTGGTTATCGCCCAGATCAGACATGAATATGTTGTGGCACGATCGTGCAGTCTGTAATGATATGACGTTAGTTAGCAAATATTAACGATTTTTTGCAAACATTTCTTTGAGTAACATGACCTCACGATTGAATGTAACAAAACGATTACATTTCGTTAAAATCTTTATTAAAGCCAAAAATGCTTACATTTGTGTCTTTTTGTTCGCTTGGGCAGCCATGTTGCCCCTGAAGCCGTTTTACGCCGAGATACTTCATACCCCTTCGTTTGAAGTGTGGTCCCGAAAAATCTTTGTTTGAAGGGCTATCTGGCCCTTCCCCTACCCCTCCAACCAAAAGAGAATCGAGACACCCCTACCCCTTCACGTGAACGCGCGAAACGGAGGGGTAGGGGAAAGGGGAAGGGCTAAGGGGTAGAATTGGGATTGGGTCTTAGTGTCCGTTATTAACTGGAACTCACTGAAAACAGGCAGCACGCAAACAGGCCCAGAGTCAAATCGACAGCATTGGTGTCCTCCAGGGCAGTCTTCATCAGAAGCGCATCCTCGACCAGACGGCACGACCGTCAGCCTCTCCGGACACAAACCATCCACTAGAGGATCATTAGTGGAGGCCAGGGAGTGCAGTTTCACCATTTGGAAATCAGGGGTTCCACAATGGGTCTCAAACCTAAATACAAATTTTACATATTTGTCTGCTTCAAATCAAAAGGATTTTAAAACCTACTACTCATACCTAAACTGTTAATTACTTTTCGAAGATTGAGAGTCACTTATTTCTGCATTTCTTCAGTCGGTGTAATGAAGTCAACAGATATTCTCACCTGTGGTTCGCCTTTGAATAGCGCGAGTTATGCTCAAGTATCCGAACAGACACGATAAAACGGCGATCAACGAGAAATATGCTCGAGCTGTCATCCTCCCGACCTGCGATCTCACAATGAGCTCTCCTGGAAAATGCGCTGAATTGGTGCGTCAGGCGGAACGGACAGCGAAGCGCACAAAACTAAAACGAATACGTGCTGTTGCAATATCAACCTCTGTAAAATGGGGTTTTAAAGATCCAAGGAGTTCAGGTCAATTCCAACCCTGATCAAACTCACCTGCTTGGAGTTTTCTAGTAATCTGGAATGCCTTGATTAGCTTGTTCAGGTGTGTTTGATTGGGGTTGGATGAGCTGAATGCTGCATTCACGCCATGTCATAATAAATAAGGTAGCCTAATTACGAGTATTGTGCATTTCTATGGCAAAACTATCAACTGCAAAATGAATCTGCAGTGGTCAGGTGGTACAGCG
>NW_015506972.1:139908-140931 GCF_001515645.1 Sinocyclocheilus grahami
AGAGAGAGAAGCCGCAGCGTGTGAACGCGCCGCCATCTTGGTCATCGGACATGTAAATGCAGTAAATGCAGACATCAAATAAAGGTCTCCGAGATGTACGTGTGCTATCAGGGTAGCATTTATTACAGTATTGAAACTATGCTGCCTTATTATGTGATAAAAAAGTGTTTGTAGTATATAAACAAATCATTATTATTGGTTATTGTCCAGCAGTTATATTATGATTTATAAGTCAATTAAAAGTTAGAAATGAGAGAAAAATTAAAGTTGACTATACACTATCAGTCAGAAGTTTTTGAACAGTAAGATTGTTCATGTTTTTTAAAGAAGTCTCTTCTGTTCACCAAGCCTGCATTAATTTGATCCAAAGTACAGCAAAACAGTACAATTTTGAAATATTTTTGCTAGGCTATTTCAAATAACTGTTTTCTATTTGAATATATTTTAAAATGTAATTTATAGAGATTTCAAAGCAAAATTGTTTGCATTATTACTCCAGTCACACTATCCTTCAGAAATCATTCTGATATTCTGATTTGCTGCTCAAAAACATTAATAGTAATAATAATAAAAATTAAAAAAGGTTTCTTGAGCAGCAAATCAGTATATTAGAATGATTTCTGAAGATCATGTGACACTGAAGACTGGAGTAATAATGCTGAAAATTCAGCTTTGATCACAGCAATCATTTTAAAATATATTCAAATAGAAAGCAGTTATTTTAAATAGTAAAAATATTTCACAACGTGTTTTAAGGTGTATTACTGAATATATTAATAAGAAATATTTCTTGAGCAGCAAATCAGCATATTAGAATGATTTCTGAAGATCTGAAGTAATGATGCTGAAAATACAGCTTTGATCACAGCAATCATTTTAAAATATATTCAAATAGAAAGCAGTTATTTTAAATAGTAAAAATATTTCACAACGTTACTGCTTTTGCTGTACTTTGAATCAAGATTAAAAATCTTACTGCTCAAAAACTGTTGACTGGTAGGTTATATAGATTACAGAAATGTT
>NW_015506973.1:0-42712 GCF_001515645.1 Sinocyclocheilus grahami
TAATTGATTTGTTAAATCAAATTAAAATTAGTGTGTTAGATTGGTTGAGACGCTACAGCTCCGACGAGCGAAATTCCCAGCTGCCGCCCGGCAATGGTACGGCACGGGAGAGCTCGCCCCCTCAAGTGAGGGTGCTACAGCAGTTGGGTCGGTTGTTCCCTCAGTGCCCTCATGGAGCTTCGTTGATACCCCTGCCACCTCGGTGCTTCAGGGCTCAGTGAGCTCCGACGAGCGAAATTCCCAGCTGCCGCCCGCCAATGGTACGGCACGGGAGAGATCGCCCCCTCAAGTGAGGGTGCTACAGCAGTCAGGTCGGTCGTTCCCTGCCGGTCATCCACTTCAGGGCACCGAACTGGCTCCTCTAATAATACCAGACGCCAGCCTCGAGAGGCTGGTTCCCTTAGTAGATTTTCTGGTAGCGTGGAAACTTCTACCAAATATCTCAAAGTGGGTCCTGCAGATTGTAGAGAAAGGTTACAGAATCCAGTTCGGTTCTCGTCCGCCTCGTTTCAACGGGGTCATCCCCACACTAGTGGGCCCCGAGCAGGCTCTGGTAATGGAACCATGAAGTAGATACTCTCTTGAGGAAGGGGGCCATAGAACGTGTTCCTCCTCTCGAGAGAGTGTCCGGGTTCTACAGCTGTTATTTCATCGTTCCGAAGAAGGATGGGGGGGGGTTGCGTCTGATCTTAGATCTCTGTCTTCTGAACCGCGCTATCAAACGGCTTCGGTTCAAGATGCTCACTATCAAGCAGATAGTATCTCAGATCCAGCCCGAGGACTGGTTTGTTACGATAGATCTCAGAGACGCTTATTTCCATGTTTCCATCCTCCCTCAACACTGGAAGTTCCTGAGGTTTGCTTTCGGGGGCGAAGCATACCAATATAGAGTTCTTCCCTTCGGCCTGTCACTCTCACCCCGCACTTTCACAAAGTGTGTGGATGCTGCTCTGGCTCCACTGCGACTCCAGGGCATCCGCATACTCAATTATATCGACGATTGGTTAATACTAGCTCAATCGGAGCAGATGGCGGCTCGGCATCGAGATGTCGTCCTCGCCCATATGAGCTGGGGTTAAGACTAAACGCCAAGAAGAGTGTTCTTTCTCCACTACAGAGAACCACTTATTTAGGCGTGGTGTGGGACTCAACCTTGATGCAGGCATGTCTGTCTCCTGCTCGAATCGAGTCAATCCTCACGACAGTCACGAGAGTAAGAGAAGGCCAGTCACTCACTGTCAAACAGTTTCTGAGGCTGTTGGGCCTGATGGCAGCGGCGTCCAACATGATACCTTTTGGCCTGCTGTACATGAGACCCTTGCAGTGGTGGCTCAGAACCAAAGGATTTTCCCCCGAGGGGGAATCTGCTTTGCATGATCAAGGGGTCACGTGGCGATGCTTACGTGCCTTAGATATGTGGAAGGAACGTTGGTTCCTGGTTCAAGGCCCGATGTTAGGGGCTCCTTGTCATCGCGTAATGCTAACGACGGATGCCTCTCTCACGGGCTGGGGAGCGGTCATGAGTGGTCGCTCCGCCCAGGGTCTGTGGGAAGGCCATCATGCGAATCTCAACGCAGCTCGAGTTCCTGAAGGGGAATGTCTCTAGGTTACGTATGTAACCATGGTTCCTCGAGGGAACGAGACGCTGTGTCTCTTTGCCATACTCCCTGCATCCCTGCAGGCACTACTCCATCGAAGCTGGGAGGCGCCCGGCCGGATGCGCTTTTATGCTTTCTGGTGCTTACGTCACCCTGCTCGTGACGTCTCGCTGCTCCATTGGACGGATTTGACACGTGCTTCAGAACGCGGTCACGCAAGGGCGTTCCCAAAGCGAATCTCGACGCAGCGTCTCGTTCCCTCGGGGAACCATGGTTACATACGTAACCTAGAGACGTTAGCGCAGATTGATTTAGCGCTCTCAGAGCAGAGGTGGCCAGCTGTGCGTAGCATCAGGTTAATTATGACCGCGTGCACGCACTAATAGAATTCCTCTTTTGCAGCGTGCCACAGATGTGCTCACTAAATCACACACGGTATTAATTCCGCTCCTTCGTCCTCTCAGCCCAACCGAGGCTGCATGGAGCTCCGCGCCTCCCCCCCCCTGGGTCATCCGTCCTATATGTGTGGAGGAGGGCAGACACAAACGCACCTCACGCGCTCTAATCACAGGTGTGCGGATAGGAACATCACTCCTCTCCTTCACCTCACACTTTTCCCTAACAATTAAGACCCCATTTTAAATGTCATTAATCAGCGGGTTGCATGGCAAGATCCAATTCATATCTGTCAGATGCACTGGGCAGAAACTAATAGGGGAGCAATTACCTGAAAGGAACCCTACATGGCAGAGATGTCTATGACAGTGTGTTTTAATACAATGAGCTTACTGTATTGTAAGAGCCAGTACCAGAATCAGTTATTTGCGTCTCTCTCTCCCTCAAGAAAACACAATAGAAGTGAGCAAGAAACATCCACGGATACCAGAAGACTAAAACGGATCAAGATGTTTTCCGAAGCGGCAAGGGAAAACAGCTGCGCTTCAGAGATTTGAATCTCTGCGTAAGTAGATAACACTCTTTCTTTGCCGTTCCCTGTAAAAAACAACCCAAACCAGATCTGTGAAAGGACAACAGCTTTTTAGGGGGTGTAGTATTAATGTTGCTACGAAAAGGCAGTATAGATATTTTCTTTAGTATTGTGACGTATAGTGGTTTATTCGGAAAAGAAAAAATGTAGTTCTATTCATTGGTTGTTGATTGGATTTTGTGATGTGAGCGTTGTGCTCAAAAGTGGAGGCAGATGAGCATTAACTTGCAGGAGCTAGTTTATAAGACTAAATGATTAGGGAAGACCTGCGTACATTACCAAAAAGAAATTCTGATGTTTCACCAGAAGATCATGTTTGATTAATCATTACAAAGTCAAAACAGTTTTAAGCATATGCACAGATGAACTGTTCACAATAAGATCTATAACATTGAATTTAAGGATTAGTTTGGCTATAGACATTTGTTTTTGCCTCTGAACCGTTCTAAAGGCAGTATCAGCTACGAATGTTGCATATGGTTAGTGATGTTCTCAGATGAGGCAACTTCTCAGATGAGCTCTGTGCCGAGAGAGATGAAATATAATACAGTGTTGAGAAAGGATCCCATTACAAATAAACAGGCAGCATGACTCAGGCCTCACACTGGTGAGTGCTGGTTTCCCTTGGAAAACAAATAAATAATCCCAAAGTTTCTCCCTTTCTTGGCAAGTACATAAATAGAAGTGTGTGGTTTTTATTAGTGTCACTGGAGAAACAGCAGACAATGTTTCTTTTTCTTTGTATAAGATGTGCCTGAAAAGAAAGCCTTGTTTAATGGAGGACAACATATGTATTAACAAATAGATTTATAAACCTTTTTTTTTTACTATCTATCATTAGTTTTAAATTTTCCATTTAGTGACCAAAGTACATTAAAACTCATCTTATTTAACTTTCTTAATGAAAACACATTTTGAAATGTGGCTTATCTACCTAGAAAGGATTTTATTTACCTGAAAGATACTTTTGAGTTATTTCAAGGCTATATGTTTTGTTTTACTTCACACGTGGCTAAATGTGCCGTGATATTTGGCCTTCAACTGGATTTGTAGATACTTAGTTTGGCAGAACTTTGTCACTTTGCTTTTGTGCAGGTGATGTTAAATGAAAGCTTCATACTTCATATTTTCCTCCTCCGTGAACACAATTATCTACTCTAAAAGACCCTTCTTTTAATACGCATCAGCCTTGAGAGGGGAAGAAAAACACATAAGATATATATTTATATATTAACGGACACATTCACAACAGCTTCCCCATTAAAATCGGTGCTTATTCGCTTTGCTTAGCATTAGTAGAATTTAATAATAGAAAGTAAATTACAGTGATCCTTTTGAGGACGGACAGGTTAATGGTATTATGAAGAGTGGGAGTGGAAAATAGAGAAACGAAAAGGGAAACAGATGAAAGGTCATTCATACCACCTGTGGATGCTGGGCAAACAAATGGAGAGTGGACACAGTCTGGACAGGACTATCACACACACACAGGTTTGTTTTTATGGTTTATGGGGACTCTCCATAGGCGTAATGGTTTTTATACTGTACAAACCGTATTTTCTATTGCCCTACACCAACCCTATCCCTAAACCTACCCCTCACAGAAAACTTTATGCATTTTTAGATTTTCAAAAAAACTCATTCGGAATTATTTATAAGCCTTTTGAATTACGGGGACACTGAAAATGTCCTCATAAATCACCTTCTCGTTGTAATACCTATGTCATACCCATGTTATTATACAAATTTGTGTCCTCATAAACCACATAAACATGCACACACACACACACACACACACACACAAACACATTATGCACACATACACTCCAAACACACAAACAGAATGTTCTTTTGTGCTGTGCAATAATATATATATATAAACATACCTTGCTGTTTGAAACATCAGTGAACATTTACAGAATGTTTTACCAACCTATTGAACCGTGAACTCTTTAAATCAAATAATTTTCTATTTATTAAAGTAAATATATTTTAGTAAAGTAAATAAATTTGAATGATTTCTGAAGGATCAAGTGAAAATTCAATTTTGCAATTACACTGAAAAAAATATATACACATTTTTTTTAATGTAAGTGGTTACAATTTATTTTAGCTACATTTAAAAAAAAAAAAATTCTGAAAGTTTGTCAACTACATTTATTTAAATGTATCTAAAATAAATTGATTGCAAACACTTACCAATTCAATGAATAATTTTTTTCAGTGTACAGGGATAAATTAGGGGGAAAAAAATTACTGTTTTTACATCATTTTTGATCAAATAAATGCAGCCTGGATTTCTGAAAGTTTGTCAACTACATTTATTTAAATGTATCTAAAATAAATTGATTGCAAACACTTACCAATTCAATGAATAATTTTTTTCAGTGTACAGGGATAAATTAGGGGGAAAAAACTTACTGTTTTTACATCATTTTTGATCAAATAAATGCAGCCTGGATGAGAATAAGAGACATTTTTCAAAAACAACACAAACTTTAAACGGTAGTTGAATCTGTTATTGTTCAATCAATTAAAAAACAAACACAAAAAAAATTGTGTAAAAAACAAGGATATTCAACATAGAATCGACCAAACTGTGAAAAATACTCTGTACTACATCTTGTGTGAGAGGGTAACATCAGCCAAAGTCAGCTGATGACTCGCTCAAAATAAGCCCACAAATGAGTATTAGTGAGCAAATTTAGTCAATTTGATTTCATATTGACTTCAAGCCAAAATAATTGCTTTCACTTACATGAAATGAAAGCTAAATGATGTGATACATTTTGTGTGAGTGTGTTAATCAGAGGCTCACATCCTCTAAAGTGAACTCGATATTAAATCTCTGTACATATGTGTTGCTGTACACATGTGGGTATTTTCATTTGTACGTGATACATGCTTTGTCACGGTTTGTCAAGGGAGGACCCAAATGCAGAATGGACAGGGGAAACAGTGTTTATTAACAAAAGGAGAGCACAAAAGGATGAGGCACGAAGACAGTCCACACAATAAGGCAGGGCACACGACAGGAGAACGGGCTGGTCGGGGATGGGGGTAGCTCCAGACTCTGTGGCAAAAGGGGACTAGGTAGCAGCTCAAGGAACCACAGGATTGGCCATGGGGATGGTGACTCTTGACGCACCAAAATGTCTGCCAGGTCAGAAGAATCAGCGACCAGGGAGGACTCAGGAAGCAGGGCAGGAACCAACTCGACAGACACTCACATACAAGAGAGACAAGAGATAGACAGATCAAAAGTAAAAACTTGCAAAACTATGACTATAGGGAAATAAAACTGAAAGGAAAAAAAATAAATACTAGAAAAAAAACTGGAACTTGTGAAAACAAAAGGATACCAATAGGAAAAAGCTAAGGAAAAATTTACTCGAACTACAAACAAAAACAAGACAGCAACCTTGCTGAAAACTAGAAAGAAAATCAAAAGGTTCAGGAACTAAAATAAAAGAACTAAACCACTAAGACTCTAACTAGACTATAGACTAAACACAAGAACAAAAACTAGAACTAACAAGAGGAAAACCAGACTGGATGCAATATACTAAATCGTACGCTCTAACAAGACTAAAGACAATAGCACGGCAAATGCACACACAAAAACTAACCAGCAAAGACTAGAGGGAAATTAGCACAATATAAGGGATCAGAGCACACGAGGATCAGGTGAACACAATTGGACAAACAAGGACTAAACAAGGGGGCGTGGTGATTGAAAATGAGGAGGCAGGACATGAGGAGCACATGGCCAACACAAACAAAGACACAGCCATGTGCTCAGGCACAAAATAAACAAAGATACATTAAACAAGGACAGGACAGACAAGACTGTCAGGGCAGGATCCTGACATGCTTAAATATACGCTTGTTTGCATGAGACAATAAATCTCTATGTAAGAGATCTATTGTGCACACATCCATCAGTCTGTGCATGTTTAGGCCATTATAGGCATTCATTTGAGCTCTGTGTTTATTTGGAAGTTAGTTCTTCCACTCAGGATGACACTGATCACAGAAGAAGGATCATGGGAAGGAAGAGCACTTGTAGGATCCAGTTGTTTTGTTAGTTCTACAGTGCAAGAGACAGAGAGAGTGGAAAAGAATAACGAGGATTGTGCCGTATGCTTCCCTGGCCTCGGAGGAGCCGTATGACCCCACTTTGATCATACACTTCCAATCAGACTGTTTCAGCAAGCCGCAGTCTACAAGACCTCAAACAGCTGCCAGACAATACATCCCCATTACCATGAAATACACATTAAATTCATATGTCGCCAGGGCTACAAAGGCCAAAAGGTTTTGATAAAAGTGCTCCACACCAGGCTATGGAGGAGCATGAGGCAAGTTAATCAGGAAAATAAGTGCTGCCCTCCAAACAAGCAGTCAGAACAGCATCTCTGTGCAGCCAGAAAAATAAATAAATTAGTTGAAAAGGTTAAAGAAAGCACTTGACATCAAAATTTAAGAACAACCAGACAAGTCATGCCTGATGAAAATGTGCCCCTTCAGAAATGTAAGTCAAATTTGAAGTACAATTAAAATTTAAATAATAAAATATTATAATAATAAAATAAAAATTATAATAAAAATTGTATCTTAAAATTGTATCTCTAAATTAAGTTGCACAAGTGGGAGACAGAGTGGAATTAATTTGTAAATTATATATATATACATACATACATACAGTATACACACACACACACACACACAAATCTACTTTCTTAAATTTTTTTTTAAATAATTTGGTCTTAAAATAATTTATTTATGAAAAAAGTTATTTTATCATTAATAGAATAATATTCCTTTAAAACACTAGATCATAATAATGAATAATAATAATGAATTTAATAAAAGATGCATTGGGGTAACTGTAACACTTAAAAAATATATGCATTCACTCTATCTCAAGTAAGAACATGCCTCAGTTTTAATCACAAATCTACTTTCTTAAATTTTTTTAAAAATAATTTGGTCTTAAAATAATTTATTTATGAAAAAAGTTATTTTATCATTAATAGAATAATATTCCTTTAAAACACTAGATCATAATAATGAATAATAATAATGAATTTAATAAAAGATGCATTGGGGTAACTGTAACACTTAAAAAATATATGCATTCACTCTATCTCAAGTAAGAACATGCCTCAGTTTTAATATAATTGTTTTAATATTTATTATTATTATGAAAATAGATGTTTTCCTAAAATTAAAGCCTTTTAATTGACAATATATTGACAGCTGATGAGTCGAGTATCATAAAGCCGTTTCATTCTTCAGAATATCTTCTTTTTTTTGTGTGTGTATTTATTAACTAATATTGAATTTGCCCCCGATGCTGTATAGTAGCTGTCAGGCACAATATCAGCATCTGTCACTGATGTTAACTTTTAAATATCAATCTGGATATGGAAATATATATTTAACACTCTATTTTTTTAATTTCTTGACTTAGCATATGTTGAGCGTTATCACTAAAACTTGGATGTGATTGAAAAAAAATTTAGGGTAACAACTGGCCTATGTTTTAACTCATCCCGGTCTCCCCGACTGTACGTTTAAAAAAGGTGTTTTTGCTATGTATAAAATCACCTATGCAACGATTTCTGAACAAAGTCACACCGCTATAAACTAACACATAAAAGATGATGCTGTGTATGATATACAAATGTTTCATCTCACGTAGGGCAAAATCGGTATCTGAATTCTTTTTCTTTAACTTTATGGTCATTGTAAATCAATGAAACCTGACTTTAAGGAAGAACTGCAGTATTTGCATACACCACATATGATTAATTAGGCCTTGGTGAAACAGAAGTCATCATGCCTTCATGCAAATCTGTTCTGCATCACAACATTCCCTCTTTGATCTGGGATAACCGGTGGATTAATCTATGTGATTCCTCCCTCAGTATATAATATCATCAGACCAAATGTAGCATATTTCAGAACATTTCATGTAAGACATAAATAGTAAAGAGCTTCTAGCAATTCTGGAAGCATAGATTTCTGTTTTTGCATTTAAGATACAATTTTTGGCTCTGAATTGTTAATGCCTTTCAGAGGATGATAGAAAAGCTGCAGTATGGTGAAAATGAAAAGAAAAGCACAGTGTTTTTCTGCCACTATAGCAGTGAAGGCACAAATGCTTCAAATCAAAAATGCAATGACTCGACAGCCTGCCAATGCCTGTTCTACTGACAGGCCACAATTTTCAACTCAAAACCGTACCCTTCTACAAAGCGCATGAGGGCACTCCTCTCATTGGCTGGTACCTTCTACAGTAGTACATTACAGTTGAAGATGGGCTAAGGGCTGCGTAAGCTGCCTTTTAGAATGGCAGCCACTTAGCCAGAAAGCTGGGGAATAATAAGCAGTCTTGATGGAAGAAGTGGCATGCATAACATTTGCTCAGCTAAACCATTTCAGCTGCGGTTTCTAGGCTTTTTTTTTACTCGGTCCTTTGAATGATATGACCGATAAGAAGTTTGATACACACTTGGCAAATGTGAGGATGTTAACAGAAAGGAAGAGAAAAGAAGACTTCCATGAGAATAAAAATGGGAAATATCACATTAAACTGTATTACTTATTTAGTTTCTATTACGTTTCAAAAACATTATTTATGTATAACATGCTTATACATACATAAATACAGTATATACACACACACACACACACACACACACATATACAACAGTTCTTTCTGGTCCTCGAATCTGACTGGCTGAGAGGAGTGCGATATTCTAGTGATAACATAACTCCAACTGTTTCACTGTTTGTATCACTCCTCTTGCAGTATTTCTCACAGCAAGTGTCGAGCAAGCTTTTAATACAGTAATACAATAACGTTCAACGTTCAACAATAACATACTTAACTTTTCTTCGTTACTAGTTCTAAAGTGACATTTTCGAATTAGTAACGAAGCCTTGGGCTCAGCTGTTAAACTGTCAACTTGAGATCTGAATCCGTGGCGGAAGGAAGTGGTTCTGCACAAAAGAGGGTTTTTAAAGACTCTGTTGTTGTTTCTTATGTATTCACACACTTGTGCCATCAAACTGTTGTATAAATGCAATATCACACTGGTAGCCATGCGATATGGTTGTATAGGCCTATCGGCATGCTGTGATGACCTATGACAGAATCACAGTCGTGCCGATATACAACTATATCGCACTTCTACTATATACATATAATTCCTCAGATTAGCATTGAAAATACAGAAAAGTTGAAAAAATATATATACATACAAATAAATATTGTAAACATAAATATACATACAAGAATACACAACTCATCACATCATCACATCTGTTTAAACAGAATCTAGCTCTGCAGATATTACAGAAGCTCTGCAGAAGTTCAAATAATATACTGTTTTACTTACTAATTTAAGCAACAACAAAAAAAGCTTCACATGTTTGCTTGTAACCTCCCCAGCACAACAACCCAATAGGCTTCTAGTTTAAGTTCATTGTTGTAAACATGTTTTTTGTTTGCTTTTATAAACCGAGGAACACCACAGATTCTGTCAGTTGTTTTAACCAAGAATATTCCTTTGCATAGTTTAAACTTAGCCTTGATATAGTCATACAAACAAATGTTTCACTTAATGTACATTTTTAAAAATGCAGCGGTATTGTGGGAGAAATAAAAAATTAACATTACCCATGCAGCATGAGAACATACAGCAGAGTGCATGAATAAATCTTAACCAGTGTACATCTCCACTTAAGGCAGGCTAAGGTATTCATCAGTAAAGAGAACAGTCTGCGCCACAGTCACTTTATTCAGGGGAAGTATATCTGCGGCTTTGTACACAAGGTTGTCAAACACTTAAATGCCATGGAAACATTACGGCAGGTATCTGGAAAGAACTTGATGACATTTTTTCTGCAACATTATGTCTACCCACACTATCACAGAGCACACTTTACTGATTCACACATACGTACACACACCAGCTGCAGAACATATGGACCTTCACAGAGGAACATCCGCAGAAGCGAGAAATAGAGAGAGAGAAAGTGCAGTCTAGGAGCGTGGCAGCAACATTTGAGTCTAGATTCAGCTGCACCCCTGCCACATGGGAGAGAAAGACAGATAGAGAGAGAAACGAAAAAAAGAGAGAACAAAAATAATACTCCATGCCTTCCTGTAAAACCTCTCCGATCAGGGCACACATGCTTGGCCAGGTACCAGCTCTCGTAGCTATTTAAAGCAGTTTCATTACGTTTTTAGGGAGATAGCAACAGCCACTGACACAGATGTTGAAACAGGGATTTTTTTCCCCCGGCGCGCTCTTGGTGCACCTGTGCACATTTAGTGCCAAATTCCTGTTGTGTCTAAATGGGAGGTCCAAACATTCCACCCGCTTAAAGCATGAAAGCAAATATCACATTATTCCTTATTATGAGCAGGCTCTGGGGTGGGTGTTTTGGCTGCAGCCCAGTATCTGAATGATGAGAGGGGTCATGTGAGTACTCACACAGACACACACACGTCAGGGAGCGGGATTGTATATACAGTGTGTTCAAGAACACTTGCCGTTAAAAACAAACAAGTAGTGTGTTTCAGTATCAGCACATTTATGTATCATCAGGTAATGTACAGAAGTGGAGGAGAGTGTGTTAACAACCACTGACATCCATAAGGAAATAGGCCCATTATCTAAAAGAAAAAAAAAATCATAAAACATGGCAAAAAATTGATTTTTCTAAGGCAAACGTCGCTATCGCTCATAAAAGTCAGGAATTCCAACAAACTTCTAAAAATAAGTATTAAACTTAAAGGGATAGTTTTGACAAAAAACAAAATTCTGTCATCATTTACACATCATCAAGTTGTTCCAAACCTGTATAAATTTCTTTCTTCTGTTAAACACAAAAGATCATATTTTGAAGAAAGTTTGTAAACAAAAAGCTGACAGTAGCCATTGACTTCTACAGTATGGAAAAAATACTATGGAAGTCAGCAGCTAATTCTAATCTACTTTTTACACAATATAGAAAAAAAATACAAAGCTCAAACAATGCTATGTTTGACAGTTTACATTTAAATAAGGAAAGCATCAATACAATCCTGGTGTAAACTATTATTGTTTTTAAAGAATAACTGTGCATGTGCATTAGATGCTGGCCACAGATGTAAAAACAGAAGTAATAAACATGCACAATTAAATATACAATACTAACCAATACAACCAAAAGCCTCTAATATTAGTCAATAACAAATATGATACCAATAAATTGTGCAATATGGTACTTGCGTAAATTTGTGAGATAGTCTTGTCATTCATTTGAGCAATTTAACACACACACACACACACACACACACACTCTCTTATACAAAGCATGCCACACATTTACACATCCACAAAACACACGCGCACAGGCACCAGATGGACCTCAGAGCAATAAAGCAGAAGGAAAAAAATCTTTTGTTCTCCCAGCAGTATCTGCAAATCTATTAACATTGTCCCTTCTTTTCTCCTTTCCTTCATTCTCTCTCTCTCTCTGCGCAGATGTTACAGGCACATTCCATTACACCTACACGTCATTACACTTAATGGCTTGTTCAGATGAAAGCCGAGCGTGGACCTCATCTGTGACAGGACCCTAGAGCTGCATTTCTTGCTCCTTCTAACTGTTCTCCCCTCCGCTCCCTAGACTCCCACCCTAACTCCCCGATCAGGGAAGCGAGTGAGGCCCGGGGCCAAACATTTCCTGGAGTCCCTTTGTCCAGGTTTCCCTATAAAATGGGCTCCAAGAACTGAAACACACACAAATAATCCCAAAACAACATAATGCTGTCTTTCATTTGTCATCTTTTCCTTCTGTAGTCTATAAAAAAAGAGGATATTTATCTTTGACTTCATTGTAAAAATTTTAAAATCAATTATTTAATTATCTTTACTGTTATATAAATATTCCATTCAAAGGGATATTAAAAAAAATGTGTATATCATTAACTCATGCTCATGTCATTCCAAATTTTCTTTCTTCTGAGGAACACAAACACACACACACACAAAATATATTTTTAAGAATGTTTCAGTTGTTTTATGTTGTATTATGGCAGTCTATGGCATCTAATCAATGTTTTGAGTTGATGTAAGAATGAAAAAGATTTACATTATTAACTGTTCGATCACGTCAATTCAAAAGACTTGGAATATACCATCATTTAGATTTATTTCATGCTGCCATCATGTCTTTTTTTGGATCTTGCAAAGTTGAAATTTCATACTATTGACAAAAACTGCTTAAACATTCTTCAAAGTATATTTTGCGCTCTGCAGAACCAAATAAGTCTTTCAGGTTTGGAACAACATGAGGTTAGTAAATGATGACAGAATGTAAATTTTTTAGGTGAACTATATTTGTATGAATTAGGATAATTTAGACCGACAGTATTTTCTGGATTCTGTTTTAATGGTTATATAAATTTTTAGTAATTAAAAAGCATGTCTAATGAATAGAAACATATAAAATGTAACAATTTAATGAAAGTTTAACAAAAATTACATTTTATTTAGGGCCCTATGAAATATGAATTTATTTTTCATATATAAGTTTTCAGTTTTTCTGGATTCAGTTTTAATGGTTAATATTAATATTAAAAAATCATGCCTAATTAACTGAATTCATCAAATTTGTCCCTTTCATTTTTATTATATATATATATATTTTTTTTCTTTTACAATAATTGGGCCCTATGAAATTTTTCAGTTACATTTTTTTTAGAACTTCTGTGTTCTTAACATTCACTAATCCATAGCACAGTTTGATTAATTGTACAGCCTGTAGCGAATCAGCTCATGGGGAAATATGAATAATTAACCATAACTAGTTATAATTAACTATTCATATTTACTTTTTTCTTATTCATCCAAAATTCCGTGACATTCCACATTATTCTGTAAATTCCATTTTTATTACTGAATTCTGTGATTCTGTCTGCGTTTTCTACATCACAGGCCCTAGAACTGCAGCGAAAACGAATGTTTATTCATTCTTTCACGTTCCAAAGCCAAACTTACAAGTGTTGTACCAACTCCCTCCAATAGCACAGGTGTCTCTAATGATGGTGTTGTGGCTTTTGAAGAGAGCTCAAGGTCTGAATTCACTGCAGTATCTCTTTTTTTCCTCTACATGGTGAACAAAGAATTAAGATTAGACGAGCAGGGACTCACTCCCACCCCGGGCTGCCGAGGCGTTTCCATCCATTTCTGCTCTGCTATCATCATATTAACATAGATGACAATCTGGCGAGAAGGTGCTGATCAAAGATAAATTTCACACCCTGGCTCAGCTTCCTCTAATTACGCCATCTGTGGCACGTTCCTTCGTGCCATGCCGGGTGCAGATCTGTCAAACGCTGCGTATCAACGGGAATGCACCAGAGACTAATCACCCCCCAAACCTCGTGCTCACGGAGAGCTGCTCCCCCACCCCATTACACTCCTCGGCAATGCAGACAATCCTGAACACCCCCACCCTGCTCCAGCAATGCGGTTCCACACTAGAAATTACTATAGATTTTATTATTGACACATTACACTTGCATTCGAGTAAGTAGAGAGCAAACAATTTCCATAAACAATAAAACGGACTCATAAAAACACATTACAGTATACTCCACCATTAGGCATGAGTGCTGCCTTATTAAATCATATAAAATAGGAATTGCTGGACAGATTCAGAATTAATTATACATCAAGCTAAACAAACAACACTGACCAGTGGTGCATGATGCACAGACAATGGATAGATTGATACAAGAGAATGCCCGTCATTCTTTTAACTGCATGTAGGGAGGATGCCAGCATTTTCCACCACACTTAAAACTAAAACACATTCAGGAATTCTGTTAAGGCTAGCCCACACTAAATGTTCAAAATATGGGAGACTGCACACATAACGATCATAGATTTAACAGTTTTGTTCCTATAGTGCGCTGTGTGCCGTGATGTGACTAAGACAGCACACCACACACTAACCGACTCCATTCACAAACAACCAGACTGTCCAGACTGTGAACATGGGAAATCTCATTTTGTCAAACATAACTTTAGAGTAAACAAATGGTGGATGACGAGCAAGAATAAATGTCGATAATTGCATTTGGGTTTAATTTTAGCAAAAACTTGCGGGAAATTTTTTTTGGATGAAGTAGTGAAGACAGTGTGAACGTGGACTTTACATGTACAGCGTGAGCTGGAGGTGAATAACGCTTCCGTATTCTGTCAGCTCGCTTTATGAGTGGGAGACTTTTCGTTCCACGTGACAGTCTACAGAGTGTGTACGCATTTGTCCTTGGGGTTCCCCTGACACAACAGGATTTCCCTATGTTGTATGTTGAATATTTACAGTTTGAGATTGGTGCAGCCCCAATGCTCTTCCAAGCAGATTCAATCACTCTTAACACACCCCACCCCATCGGATAACATAATCTGAAGAACCATTAAGATAATCAGGACTTTACCTAGGATTGTCGAAAGGGGAGAATTCGGACGAAAATCGGCCCAATTATCTTGTAGTGTGTGCACTGCTTATGTCAACTCTATATTGAAAGCACATTTTTACTGAAATGGATATGTTGTCATTTGTGTTTTATAGGGGACCTTGATTATGATTTCACTTTTTAACTTTTGTTAGTGTGTAATGTTGTTGTTTGAGCATAAACAACATCTGCAAAGTTACGACACTCAAAGTTCAATGCAAAGGGAGATTTTTTCTTTTACAGAATTGGCTTTTTAAGGCAGCTGGCAAGAACTACACTGAGCTTCTTCCTGGGTTTATGACATCAATAACCCTAAAATTTACATAAACCCTGCCTCTGGGAACACGCAACAAAGGGGGTGGGGCCATGTTGGCCTACTGTTATAAATTAAACAACTACTCTACAAAACTGCTACAACACAATAATTTATTATGCTCTTCTATATCAAAAGATAACAAACAGCAGTAGCATTTATGAATAACTAGATATAGGCTAAGCAGGCCGCCACTGCCATTGGCAGATCCATGGCGGCCATGGTGGTTATGGAGAGACATCTGTGGGTGAATCTGGCGGATATCGGGTCGAAAGAGAAGGTCTTTCTTCTTGATGCGCCAGTTTCCCCTTCTGAGCTTTTCGCCACTTCTGTTGAGAAGTCTCAATGCTCTCGTCTGGACCAGAGTAAAACCTGAGCCACCTACTCACCTCCCTTTGAGATTATTACATCTGCTCTCATCTTCCTCACCTTAATTCCCCTGAAAAGCTTTCCTCCTGACTGAGGCTAGGTAGGAGCCTCCTGCGCTTGCATTGCAGTCTCTTATGCTGGGCCTATGATGTTTTGACTAGTTTCTATGTCTCATAGAACTACCTACTGATGGTCCGAACCCCAGTGCTCTTCAGACTTCACCTCCAGCCTATATCCATGAGCCTGAGTCATGCCCAGGAGCCATGGTTGGTGAGTACGATCCATTTTCATCTACTCTACTGCTAGTTCTTGTGTATTCGATGCTAGCCTTTCTCTACAGCGCTACTCTGACCTGTTCTGTTTTCTGACTTTTAGGTTTGACCCACCTGCTAAGTCAGGACCTCCTGCTGTTGACCGATTACAGTGATGGTTTCACTCATCGGTTCTGGATCCAGGCTGGTGATAGCTCTCATCTTCGGCTTGGACACGCAGCCTGGGCTTCTGAGGAAGCCTCCCAGCATCAGGTCCCCAGTATAATGCTGAAACCTCAGGACCTGCGGGTCCTTCTCGCAGGCTAGTGCTCTTCTGAGTGCTTGCTTCATGGCATGATCCTTATCCTCTGGCCAGGGTGCGCTACGCTTGCACGCGCAGCCTGGGCTGCTGAGGAAGCCTCCCAGCATCAGGTCCCCAGTATAATGCTGAAACCTCAGGACCTGCGGGTCCTTCTCGCAGGCTAGTGCTCTTCTGAGTGCTTGCTTCATGGCATGATCCTTATCCTCTGGCCAGGGTGCGCTACTCATTTCTCACCCTGAGGCGTCTTCCGACATTTTAGTCATTCCTTAACCATCATGCACATTCTCTGAGATAGAGCTCCTCTCGCTGAGGCGTTGAGGAGCTCAACGCTCCATAGATGGTCGGGCCTGCGGGTCCTCCCTGTCACACTGCCCTTATGGTTGAACCAGTAATCGCCCCTCTGCAGAGTGGGCTTGAGTACACTGCGTTCCCTGAGGTAAGAGGGATTTGTGTTTCTGCGGAAACCTGTCTTGCATGCTTCTGCTCTGAGGTGCAGTAAGCTCTATACGCATGAATGGTTATTGGTCCCGCTATTTCTTCAGATTCTATCGGTTCTGGTTATACGAGACCCACACTCTCTATCGAGATAGAGAGCATGAGACCGTGTCCAGCTGCACCAGTGGACTGTCTCTTATTGGGCCCTACTAGGTTACCCCTTCTAATCTTCTGGTCGAGCTAAGAAATGCTCCCCTCACTGTGAGCTAGCACTGTTAGCTATGAGTCACTCCCAGTATGTGCTATATGTGCCCGCCTCAGCTTCAGAGCCGAGAGCGCTGCTCCTGAAGAACCCAAGTGTTAGGCCCATCTCTGTCACCTCCTTGGTCAGTTGCCTTTTTGTTGGAACCCTGTTGTTCCTATAGAAATGTGTGATCCCCTTATAGCAGGATCCCATTTCTGATGTCCCATTTGCGATCTATCTGCTCACCGGACATGGCTGTGCTCCCCTCACTGTGGGAGTGTCCCTGGGCAGACTGGGTGAGTCCTCCTCTCGACTCGAGAGTTAGGTCCTCTACCCTGGGCTATTGGTCGCTTCGGTCGAGCTGGGTTCCTCTCTCTCCTCTCTAGGGGTTGAACCCTCCGCTCTTGAGCGCCATGGCAGTGGCATCAGGTAGTTGGGCCGCTTGCTGCTTCCCTGATAAGCTGCCTCTATTTGGGTCAAGACAGGCAGTGCTCCCCTCACCTCAGAGGGTTGTCTTTGAGCCTGAGCGTTTGTGGACCTCTCTTCGAGTCCTCCGCTCGTTTGAGCTCCATTGAGTAGTGGCCTCAGGTTGTTAGGCCTCTCTCTGCCTCACAGTTGAGCCGCTCTCCTTGGGGTCGAGCTTAGCAATGCCCTTGGGGGTTCATATGAGCACTCCCATCTCGATCTGAGCATTTGAGTCCCCCTTCTATTTTTGAAGTTAGGCCTCCGCTCTTTTGAGCTCATGCAAGGCAGCTGGGCCATCTCCTGCCTCCCTGGCTGGTTGCTTGTTAAGTGAGCTAACTGTGCTCCCCTCACCATGAAGGGCCTCTTAAAGCGTACCACTCCCTTCTGGGCATCTGTGAGCAGATGCTTCAGAATCTGTTCTGTGAGCGTGCCACAGTCACATAGGGCCTCTAGGCTGGCTTAATACAGCCTCGGTTACCCCTTAAGCAATGGTGTTTCTAAATCCATTTTGTGGTAAGTGTGCACGCTAAGCATTCTACGCACTTTCTAAAATCCTGTATGGTAAGGGTTACTCGCTGTCAGCCTCGTTCCCTTTCTCTGAGTTGGCTTAGGCCCCGGTTCTCACCTTGGGCTCCACTCAACTTATGTATCTCTGTTGATACATTTCTGAGCAGGGTGTTGCTACCAAAGATCTGTCGAGTCAGTTCTTTGAGCAGGTTTATTCAGAAGCGGTGGTAGCCCCCTGGGTGGCAGGCCAGGGTCTGGTGTGTTTTTTTTAGACACCTGGCTGTATCCCCTTAAAGGAATCTCTTTCTTCTGATTCCAAGCCTTGAGCTCTGCCCTAGGCTTGGGCTTCCTAGCCCAGCCCTTAACAGGTAAGTTATTTTAGGGTATGCAGCTCAGGCCCTTGGCCGAAAGGGATAATGTCACTGACAGTCATCAAGATGGCCTTTGGGGCAACTCCCATGGCTATGTTAGAGTTGGTAATTAGTGCTCGCCATGGTTTCTGGCATGCACTCCCCTCAACATGGCAGCATGGGTATATCGTTCCCCAATGCGACCCCTAGAGGGTGCAATTCGAAGTTCCCTCTGAAGGGAACATCATGTAACCCTGGCTCCCTGCATCCTCTAGTTCCCTTGCTATGCTTCGGACGTAAGCTTCAGGCGAAGAAGTGGATGACGTGTTCTCCCGGCGCCCTTTTATACTGTGGTCGCTCTGGGTGATGACGTCACAGGCTGTCGCCGGCCAATGTTATTGTCGTGTTTAGATGTATTCTTCAGACACCGGTGGCGCTAAAGGTGTTCCCCAATGCGACCCCTAGAGGATGCAGTGTCTTATTCCCTTCTCAGGGATCGATAGGGAACCATGGTTACATACGTAACCCGAGACGTTTTTATTCTTTCAATGTGATTAATTAATATTCTTTCTTTTTAATTTAGTAATACCCCTCATAAACAAGCCTCTTCATCACACCATCACGAAATCAGGGAAATAACTGTCTGGCTGCTTAAAATATGTAATTATTGCGGTTATTTAGCAACTAAGAAATTAATCGATATTTCTTAAGGACAAAAGGTTAAACGTAAAAACCTTATACACTTCTTGAATAACCAGGCAACAAAAGCAATGTCTGAACACATTTCATTTGACTTTGAAGTGGTGCTGGGAATTCAGTTCTTGTTGGATGCAGACATACAGTACATAATAGAGATTGTGTAACAACTCGCTTTTGGAATTTACATGTATTTTTCATCCATTTGATGAATACCAATAGATAATTAATAATGCTACATGAATAAGTGATGAAAACATGAGACTACAAATCTTCTCTCCATTTCGGAGGAAGACACTACATCAGACTGCATCTGCTGTGCATTTTAGCGGGTACACTTAATACTACCCTCCCAGTCACTGAAACAAGTCAGCAAAGAAAATAAGCGCAGTGCATACCTAGTAAGAGCCTTCTTCCAGAGCGTGGCCTGGTTAACCACACCCCTGGCACCGAGAGAGCAGAGGAGCTTCTTCCTGCCACTGAGAGCCAATATATAGCGCTATGGCACGCCTGCTGCCAGATGTTGGGGGAAGGGGGTGCTTTCTTTTTTTATCAGTGGCGCCGGCACAGTGTGCCACTGTAGCAGAAAGACACAAATCATTAATCCCTGGCCCCTGGGAGCCACTGATGGTGTTCTGCGCTGTGACGGATAAGCAGTACCAGCTCTTCTCCACCTCCCCGTTCCCTCCGGACCTCACCTCGCTACAGCCCCTCAGTCCCACGGCTGATGAAGTTGTCTCGACTGCACCGGCCATTTCGCTGGCAATTATTGACTGCATTAGGCTAGCCAGGCAACGGGATGTGCTGCAACATTGAGCATGAGAGTTACCGGATCGATAAAACCCATGTGGCGACGGCTGAGCGACTGGACATGAGGTTAGAAGAAAAGGACTTAACGTGATTATGGTAACCGGCAGGGTGGGGCGCGACAGATAGTTAAGTGGCTTTACCGAGCAGAAGTGCTTCATTTTTTTTTATTTATTTACTTTTATTATGTACATAGAGAAGTCCCTACACATCAAGACTTATGCACTAACCTTTATTCCACAGCGCCAATGAGCGGAAGTGCCATGTACAGGCCCAGAATTAATCTAATGAATTTTTTCTTTACATATTTTGGGGGGAAATCTGGTGAAGTGGACTTTAATATGGAAAAATGAGAATGGTTAAATAGAGAGTACACTCTCTTATCTATTAGTCAGATTAATGTTATGGCTGATAACAGACACAAGGTTAATTTTACAATTTTACAATTTTTATTAAATAATAAATAAAAAAAACAAAGAACAACAATCACAAAAACTAACATTAATAGTCTAAGTGGCTTTACCGAGCAGAAGTGCTTCATTTTTTTTTATTTATTTACTTTTATTATGTACATAGAGAAGTCCCTACATATCAAGACTTATGCACTAACCTTTATTCCACAGCGCCAATGAGCGGAAGTGCCATGTACAGGCCCAGAATTAATCTAATGACTTTTTTCTTTACATATTTTGGGGGGAAATCTGGTGAAGTGGACTTTAATATGGAAAAATGAGAATGGTTAAATAGAGAGTACACTCTCTTATCTATTAGTCAGATTAATGTTATGGCTGATAACAGACACAAGGTTAATTTTACAATTTTTATTAAATAATAAATAAAAAAAACAAAGAACAACAATCACAAAAACTAACATTAATAGTTTTAAATCCTACAGCATGACGGACAGTTTAAAATCCCACAAGTGAGTTTAGGCATCACACTCAAGATTAACTTTAAGTGAGGGCTAGATGACTGCAAATATAATCTAAATCTAAAAATAGAAGACATGAGCATGAGAAAATGATAAATAAATGCATGACATTTTAATTGGTTGCGCATGGAGCAATAGGGCCAGAATAGACAAAGATGTTTCTCAAAGGAAACTTTGCACTTGGCAAGAAAACAACAAAATAATCTCTTCATCATCAGCAGGGCTCTTGTGGATCCAGATAGTCTGAGAAGCCTTTAATAACATCACTCAAGACACTAGTCTATCAGCTTATCTTATAGCTGCTTTGAAAGACACTTGGTTGGTTGTGTGATTTTGTTGTAAAGCTTCATACAGTTTTAAAAGATGCCACATTTCTGGTTTCCTCACACTGAAAATTCAACGTGTAAATTGATGAAAACCTAAGGCAGTTCTTTTAGTTCACTCAAAAAAAAAAGAATAAAATATGACATTGTCAAGAGGCCTACATGAGAATCCTGACAGTGGGAGGGAAGTACAGAAGCCTCACTCTTCACACAAATCGAACACAGTCCGCAGATCATATTGTGGGAGAGATAAAAAGAGATATATCATCAAACAGACTTCATTTAACATTGTGTTGGATTATACATGAAATACATTAACATTTTGGGCCAACTTTTCCCTTCCTTTCACCCAGTCAAAGTGTGTGTTTATTTTTAAATTTTTTGTCTCTATCCCAATTTAACTTGCAGAATCAACTATAAGTAAACCATTTGCATGATGATTCACCTGAAAAGTGCAAACACTGTATCTCTGAGACGTTTGTTTGAGAATCCTAACACAGCACCATAAGCTCCATCAGTTTTATAAGTTTGGCATGGGACTTTCTGTTTGGCCAAACAATGGAGGACAGGATGTGTATCAGGAAACCTGTTTGAAGAGAGTCATTCTTTTTAAAATGTTTTCTCTGCTAAAGGAACAGAAGTATGGAGGACCAGGAGTGTCACTTTTAAACTACAAAGTAAGAATAAAATACCAATGTAATCATTCAATAATCTCTATATATATGTCTGTTACAAACATACATATGACAATAAAATAAATCATGTTAAATTTTTATTGACAAATAAACTAACATTTTAAAATATTTATTTGGCATTTTAAAATTTAGTTAAAACAAATTTAATCTTTTTAAATACAATTTTGAAATTTGAAAAGGTATTTGTTAATTGCTTTTCTTTATCCATTTGCAAGTCAAGTAAGTCAAATATGCTGGATTCACTTTTAGGAGCGATTGATGAATTTGGCTAAGTTTTAAGATATGCCATCTCTCCCACATACCACTCTATGTAAATGTACAGGTATGACTGTCACTGGGCAGTGTGACAGAAAGTGTCATCTTTAAAACTTAAGCAGGCCTACACAGATTGATCAGCACCTGACTTGATGCAATGCATGTTGGTTAGAAAGTTTGTCTCACTTATTGCTTTAATTTATTTTTTAAGTGCTACTCCAAGTCCTCCTTATAGAGGACAGTTCTGTCATTTTTGAGTGACAAAGTTTCAATTTAAATTAAACAAGGTGAGATTTTCTGCCTCCTCTATCCTGTTTCATTCCATCCGATTTCATCATTAACCTTTTTACCCCAATTCCAACCGCCAAAGAACGCCACTCTGATACTTGGAACGTCTTCGGAACTAATTCTCAAACTTCAATTTTGCAGAAGTCGCCAAGTCGTGAAGTCAGGAGACAGAAAATTAATTGATACCAAAATTAAGAGCATATAAAAGACGTGCAGAGGGTGAAGGATAGAATCAATTGAAATGGGCTGGTTTTCAAATTAAAGCTGGAAAGCACTCATACTTTGAGGAGCCAGATATAAACAATGAATGGTTACTGTTGCATCCTGGCATAGTGCTGATTCTTCTGATGGATGAAGCTGAAGGAATAAGGATGGAATGATAATGAAAACTGCTCTGTTTACCCCCTTCACTTCTGATTGTGACACATTGAACACAAAAAGAGAAAGATGAGGAAGAGAGAGAGGGAAGAAGTGCAAGATACTTGGCACTATGGCCCAAAGGCACCTGTTGAACTGGCACCATCTGTCCATAAAAGTGTTTGCAAGCCCCATACTGAGCTTTGTCTCCAACCAGAGAAAGACTTCAGAGTTTACCCTGGTGCTTTAATACACTGTGAAAAGAGAGGAAGAAAAAAAAAGACAGATCGAGAAGATGAAAGAAACCATCAGCTTCTGAGCTAACAGTGATCAAAAGGATGTTAAATTGTGCAGTTCACATTGAAAGACTTGAGTCCATTAACAAGAAAATGTTACGCCTACTATGAGGCATCGGTCTGAATCACTCATCTGCTTAGAATTGATTCACGGCTATCATCTAAGTTTCAGGAAGAAAACAAAGTTGACTAAAAGATAAATTAAACCTCCATGAAGACGAACTGTCAAATGTGATTTTTCAGTCTCCTCAGGTATCCAGACCCCACTGAGTTAATTCCAGCAGGGGCCTGGTGTGTGACTTTAATTACATGTACCCTTTCCTCTTTTAATGCCTTTATTTTATTACTTTGATGTGATTTATTTTCAGAGCTTTGACATAATTCAGCTATACAACTTTCTTATCAGTGAGTCGCCCCACATGGCTGCATCTGAATTCAATTATCTCTCATTCTCTCATGCTGTGAGCGAGCGCTAACTCTGAGGCTATCACTAACTTTAACCTCTTTTTTCCCTTTGTTTTTGACTTCTTCCAAGTGAAGGTCAATTTAATATTAATCCAGTCATGCTGGATTGGGGTACAATATGTTAATGAGCAATAACAAATAACTGTAAGATAACTTTGTAGTGTCTGCCAGTGATAAACACGAGGCTCTTCATTGACAATCATACAGCTCAATTCATCTGAATAACAAATGGTTCATCCAAATAACACCGGCTCGTGCATCAACAGCACCATACTCAAAAGTCCCGGTACTCTCGTGAGCATTCGTCGAAGACTGACATGGAATAAGTCGTTATTTTTGTTTTCTTTGCGCAGGGAAAGAATTCTCGTAGCTTCATAAAATTACAGTTGAACCCCTGATGTCACATGGACTATTTTAACAACGTACTTACTACCTTTCTGGGCCTTGAATGTTTCAGTTGCATTGCTGTCTGTGTAAGGTTAGAAAGCTCTTGGATTTTAATAAAAAATATCTGTTTTTGTGATTTATCAACAATTTGTGTTCTGAAGATGAACAAAGATATTGTGAGTTTGGAACGACACACTGCAAAAAATGCTTTTCTTACTTCCAGCCAAAATATCAAAAAATTCTTAAATCAAGAAGGATTTTCTAGAAACATTTCAGAAAAAAACTTTTTATTTGTCTAGAAAATCCTTTTTAAATTTTTAGATATTTTGCCTGGAAATTTTTTTTTTTGCAGTGCATGAGTAATTAATGACAGCATTTTCATCTTTGGGTGAACTATCCTTTTAAGTGAAAAATGCCAGCAAATAAGATACACAAAATAAATAGATAAAATAAATAAACAGGACTCGGCAATAAGAATGTTCTTCCAAGTAGTAGTGTTTTGTAAAGAAAATGTTATAATAATTTAGACTAATAGATTAGATTATGAATTTAGATTTAGGAATCTATGATTTTACATTATAGAATTAATGTTGAAGAAACAAATTAAAACTTAACATTGAATGAATAAAATATATTATTTATTGCAAACATAAAAATGCATTTCTAAGAATAATTTTCATTCTTTTGGGGCGGGGCCAGTGAGTATGAGTAAACATTTGAACTACTAGAAAAAAAATCCTTACTGCTAAACCCTTACAATGTACAGTCCCACTACTGCACACAAGCTAAACATTAAGTCATAATATCTGGAAATGCATTTTAGTCCTACTATTTTCATCTAAACATACTGTTTTGACCAAAAAAAAGATGTCAACATGCCAGATTTTTTATTTCCCATTACGTTATTACAAGATTACATTATGTATGATGTCAAATGAACAGTGCTGTAATGCTGTTACAGCTTGCTGAATCTGGAACACAGCAGCATATGGTAAAACTACACAACATTAGCCATTTTGGAGCATGTTCCTCCCCTGTGTCTGGATGGCAGAGTGCCTCAGTAAATAAAATATCATCAGAAATGACTTATTGACTCACTTATCGCAGACAATGTTCATTCTGGACTGCCAGCGAAGCAGGCACAGGCTTTGAATGGAAACAGAAGCATATGTACACGCACAAACACACACGTTGTCAGCTCACAAGGCGCTTGAGCGAAACACGCCATCGCCATGTTGCGTAAACATTAATGCTGACAGAAATACAATCATTCTGGTGTTTTTATTTCTCTGTTGTTCCCAATCTCGCTCAGTCCAGGATTCATGTGAGCTGTTTACAAAGGTCACCTGTCTGTGAGTCTCTGCAGCCCAACCTGTTTCCCCAGCATCTTTCTTCCCACCTGGAGCTGCATGCCCCTCTCCACACTTCAGTGCCTAATTATATCCAAGACTTGTAAATGTATTCATATTCATGGAGGCACAGATGCTAAATTAACTGTGGCAGGGACACATCTCACTGTGCTGGTTTCACAATCTGCTTCCTCTAGATAGAGAGGGAGGGATGTGGAGGGGGGAGGAGGACAAGAGAGAGCGAAAACAAAGAGGCAAGAGGAAGAAGAGCAGGAGGAGGAGGAAGGGAGAAGTAGGAACGGGGGTGATGGTGGCAAGGCTGGTTATTGAAACCGAGTAGCAAGCGTGTATCTGGGGATAGAGGAACCGAGGGCAGGTCTGCGACGCCTGGCTTCTGATGAGTGACAAATCAAAAAGTCGCGCTGAAACTTCCCCATGATGCCTGAGCCCATGGCACCAGAGCGAATGCACTTCTACTTTCCTCTCTCTCTCTCTCGTTCTCCTGCTAAAGCCAGGCAGATGGAGGGAGGTGCAGCAGTGCAGAGCGAACAGATGGCCGCTCCAAACTTGATATATGAAATTAATAACGTTTCTCAAATAGAATGCAGACACAGGAATACATTGCCTGAATTTTAATAACTGATGATTTTTTCCCCTCCTCCTATGCATTTGCAAGTCAATGAGAGAAGCAGAGAAACAAATATGCAATATGTCAAAATTTGAGGACATTTTTATTCAAGTGTAAAATAGAGAGTATAACTGAACACATTAGTGTGGACAAAAGTAATGATGTTTTGATGTTGCTGAATAAACGATGTTGTAATTGTGCAATGTGTAATCCATCCACTGCATTGGAAATTTATTGGATATAAACCGTTTATCTAGCAATATTAATTTAAATTGGTGATTTATATACATTTACATTTTATTAGTAATACGTATTTATGTGGGTATCTCAATTAGGGTAACATTATTAAACAAAATATGATCTACTATGAACTAGACCAAAATGAGCTTTTCAATGGTCAATGATATCTAGAGAAAAGGGTGGCTGATACACGATAAAATGCTAATATATATACGTATATATTAAGGGGAGGTGATTTAAATTAATTAATTTTTAATTAATTGACAAGTGGATGCACTTATTGGCCAATGCAATATATTCTGAAAATGGCAAATATCTGATAATTACTCACCAAATCACCATCATGTATATAACGAGATGAAAAAGTGGTTTATGAGCAATGGCATTTAACTAAATGTTATATTATTTTGTAAAAAAAATGAATTGTAATAAATAAACACTATAATGATTTAGAATATTTGATAGAATATATTTTAGAATATTTTGATAAAATGCCTTGCTAATGTTTTCCAATGACTCAAATGAATCAATTCTACACAAAAGCTACATAGAAGAGAGTAGATGTTTTCGGCCAGCATGCTTGATTATTGCCAAAATTTGTTTAAAGTCCTAAACAGGCACAATGCAGGGTGATGAAAAATAGTAATTTGACTTTGTCACACTTCTCTACTACTCATTGTCAACTTGTTACAGGAATAGTTGCAACATCTGAGCTATTATGATTCAATTGAAAAATGTTCTGTAGATAAGCAGTGTCACTACGTTTGGTTAGTTACTTCTCAACACTGTGACAAACATGCTCAAGCTGACTCACACATTTAACTTGCCTTAGTGTTTGGAGAGCATAAATAAGTGAGAATCATTCTGTTGAGATGCAGAAGATAAGCAATCAAGTGCCACTCAGTATGCTGTGCCAAACGTTTTCAACACATTCAAACCACTGTGTCACGTTAAACCTTCTTGACACTCATCCAAGAATTCAGGGACGGTCTCAATTACTCAATATCTGCATCTGTTCTGGAAAGGCGAATAGACCCTCAGCAGATGAAAGAGAGGAGATGTCGTAATTGAGAGCAGGCCGCATGCTGCGTGGGTTTCAGCAGATGTAATGCACTGGAGCAGAATTAGGTTAAAAGGCGGAGTGTTCGTTTTTACAGTCTCTGGTGGCCTCTGAGCCTGTCGCGAGTGCTTGTGACTGCATTATAAAACCCACTTCACACACTTCCATCCCATGTCGGTATTGGAAAACAGCCTGGGAATGTCCCCTCTGGGTCTTCCAGCACAAGCCGTGACACTGGGGACTTTCTTTTAAACAGGGCACAGTGGGAACCGGCGGGATGGCCCGGCTTTCCCGCTTCCACTCAGTGTCATGGCAAACACTGATGACGATATTGAACAGACCTAGAGCTGTTTCCTCCCCTCTTGCCCTTCTCAAAGACCACCAAGCCTAAACACAAACAAGATTGGCCAGATTAAACCAGCTTAATGTGGTTAGCTGGTCCCCCAGCCCGGCCAAGCTTATTAATTATTCTCTGGGGCGTTTTTGGTATTTTCGTCTAAATTTTTTATACTCAAATTCAAATGTTTGCCCTACACACATACAATGGAGGAAATGAAAAAAAATGGTTTCATTGAAAAGAAAACCCTTTGAACTACAAAATATGAGAGGCATTCTTTATAAATAACCTTATATATTTTTCAAATATTACAATAAACACAAAAAAAACATAGGCGATTTTGGAGTTTTAAATCAATGTATTTTTTTGAAATTCTGTAATTCAGTTAATTAATATGCTATGTTTTGATGGTTTCAAAGGGTTTGTGAACTGCTGACAAAACATCTTAATTAAGCCTAACTGGTTTGCTGGTCTTACCTGGTCTTCTAGCCTGGGCTGTTGGCTGGTTTTAGTGTTTTTTTTTACCTGCTTTATAGCAGGGAAGGCTGAGTAAATAAACCAGTTAAACATAATCTTGGTTGGGCTTACGGACCAGGGGTGCGTTTCTTAAAAGCAACTATGGTCGCAAGTTTCGTCATTACCAATAGAGTGCAATGAAACTAACAACCATAGTTAGCTAACAATGCTTTTGGGAAACACACCCCAGGTAAACAGCAGCTAGACCACTTTAAACCAGTTAAAACCAGCTTAAACCACCTTAGGCTGGTTTGAGCCATTTTTACAGCTAAAAAACTCAAAATAATATATCTCTATTTGTGGATACCATACCATAGTATGGAATGGGATTTTGGGAAAACTCAAGAAAAAAAATACTCCATTGGTGTTTTGTTTCTACGGCTTCAATAATTAATTTGAAATTCTGCACTGTAAAAAATGACTAAAGAAAATGTAACATACACCCCATGAATTTTGCAACAGGAATGCATCAATTTCTTCAATAATATGAACAACATGTCTACAGGAAAATGTGAAGCTTGTCTACATGGACTGCACTGGAATCAAAACAGTTGAGGATAGGTTTCCTCAGTGTGGGAAACAAGGACATGTCTCATTTAAAAGTTCATCCTCATACATCATTTAAGTTGTTTTTCCATGAAATCCCCCGTTGTTTTGTTATATAGATGGCCAAATGAACTAATGACATGCTCACTTGCAAAAATCATCTGATAAACTACAGGAACGAAAACTCGCGAACGAAAATGGTTCACATTTCCCCTATGTTGAGGTTGAGTGATTGCCTTAAGCCCTTCACACATTCTTAGACTCCAAGAAGAGCTTTGCTCCCATCTTCCCCGAACCACTTCCCACATGCCATTATCAGTCATGGGCAATGCAGCAGTAGAAAGGTATGTCTCAATCCACAGGGTATAAGTTCCCCCAAAAACAGAAGGTAAAGTTGGCTCTCCGCTCCACACACAGAGAGTGTTACTTACTGGGTATTGTGGTGGTCATACTGTGTCCCGTATGGCAGTGTATTAACGAACAGCATGCAAACACCTTCTGTTGAAACATCTGCGACAGGCACATTTTTAGGCTGCCTTCCAAATCTGAAAAAAAGGAAAAGAAAATGTTTTCGATCTGCTGCTTTCCACTTTTGAAGGTGTGCAAAATATCTCTCTCGCAGATGCGCCTGTTTTTTCTTTCTCTTTGGCCCCACTTTCCACTCTCCCTTCTTTTAAACCATCATTCATTGGCTGTACACAATACAAAGTCTTTCAAGGACAAGAACAGAAGCAAGTATTCAGAAAAATGTTCAGCAGGCATTCAAAGTGGTTTTTTTTGGTTTTGTAATTTTACAGACACAAAAATTAGACAGTATTAAAATCCAAACCAAGTCCTGAATGGTAATTCCCATTAATGCTGTCTGAAGGATGTGAGTTTTTGTTCTGAATTATGAATGTAGCTCAAATCAAAAATGGTCTCATTTATTTTTTTACACTCTAAGATATAACTACTTTAGCATATGTGCTCACACCAGTTAGTGTTAACATTAGCTGCAAGAGATATCCATACAGCAGAAGTCATTAATTTCCAATGCAGAATTGTTTGGGAGCTGTATGTAGTATGGAAGCCCATTTATGCCACACAGTAATAATAATAAAAAAAAATCAGACTTTGTTTCTCGCAATTCTCAAAATGTTTTATTCTGTGGCAGAAAAATATATATTAAATTTTTTTTAGTTGATATTGATATTGATAAATTGAGTTTATATTTTGCATTTCTGAATGAAAATCTCAAAATGAAAAAGATTATTGCAACTTTTTTATTCCGTTGCAGAAACAGGCTTCCATAATGTAGCTCCAATCATATGCATGTGTGGAATTTTCGGATCCGTTCTGAGCTACTGGTGCATTTAAATATTTAAACTTTCCGACTAGACCACATATGACTGTCTGATCGGATGTGATGCATTACAATCAAATCTATAATTTTTATTACAAATTTTTGCATCTTTAAACACTATTTCAATACAATGGGCAGTTATTTACAACTGTGGAATAATTGCTTTATAATTATTACATAATTATTTATGTTTATTAGACCTAGATAATCTATTATGCCTTTCTTTTAAATGCACTGGCTGTCATTAGTTTCATGTATATGTATTTATACATTCATTATTCATTCATTTTGCCATGGTGAATATCCAGAGGGTAATGGCTGCTTCACAAATTGTTTGAAAGTACTGCGAAATGCAATTGTATGTGAATGTCGGAGATAATGGAAAATTGGCTTGACTCTGACATTATCCTGTACATACAGTACAACAGCACACATCACTAAATGTTTGAATGAACAGGTAACTGAAGTCAATGCCAAACTCCAGTCAACTAACTACAGAATTTAACAATGTCTGTAACCATATTGACAGATAATAATGGATACTTTGTACAGTATAGTGCTTGTGTGCAGCCAAAACAGCTCCAGTTTGGTCCAGTTTGGTTCTGTAACTGTAACAGTTTTTTACTCATACAGTGAAAGTCAATGCGGTCTAAAACAATAAAAGACTGTTCACTACCTAAAAAGTTAGACTGAACACACACATACACTGATATTCAATGTTCAGTTATATTCTTGAAGTGAATGCGATTCTACGGTGGCTATGCAAGTGTTGGTTCAAAGGCACTGAAATTCTTGTCTGAAAAACATAAATATTTCCCTTAATTTGTCATCTCAAACAAAGAAAATCAAATGATAATCTCCTGCTTCCAAGATGTATTTACCTCCCACTACAGGCCTACTCACATAGTCTGCCTGGGCATCAATGAGTCAGTGCTCTGTGAAGACACCACATAGTAACTCTGCACACTTGTTTACCAGCACTTCCCATAATGCTGTCCTGATGCCTGCTGGCATAGTATGCAGTGTCAGAGAGGAATAGAAGAATCAGAATGAGCTTTATTGCCAGGTATGTTTACACATACGAGGAATTTGTTTTCGTGACAGAAGCTTCCACAGTGTAACAGGATGACAGTGACTGAAAAAAAAAATAAAAAAAAAATAGAACAAGTAAATAAGGAATAAAAATATACAAATCGACAATTGTAGGTACAGGTATATAACAATAGACAGTTGTATGTACAGGTATATTATGTGCAAATTGAAATGTAGACTGAGTATGTGTGTTCGATAAATAAGTGTATGAGTGAATAAATAGTGTGTGTTCCACAGTTATTGTCAGGTGTTCAATAGACGGAGGAAGATAAAGAGAAAAGTTGAAGCCTAGTAGTGTTCTAAGTTACTAGAGCTGAATGCAGAAGCTGCCCCCGAGTTAAGCGAAATTACTTGGAAAATATCTGAGACAGGCTGGAAAAAAAGTTCCCATTGATTACATATGCAGATGTGACATCTGTGAACTTGACATTATTTCTGACTAAATGTTTTGGAAGCGCATTTTCACAGACACGAGCGTTTCGAATGCCTCCGCACCCATATAAAGCTCTTTTAGTAGAACGCCAAGCACTCTCCTATGGCCCTGACTGCTTCACAGCTGAATATTTGCTCTACTCGCTGACCTATCGCCTGAAGATGTTTTTTTATCCAAAAGTTACATGACCTGTTTGATGCTGTGTACACAAGTCCTTGGCATGGCAGAACATAGCTGGCCAAAGAGGCGCCTGTTGTAAAAATACACAATGAAGCTCGGCTGGAGCTCTGCTCACTCTCAAGCTATAACGTCATGCATTCCTTCTGTTTCAACTCATTTTCCAGCTTTTCGTGTTTGCCCCCGAACAAGTCTTATAAAAGACATCCAATGTCGGCCAATTATTTTTTACTTTGAAGGTCATAAATCAAAGCTGACTAATAAAATGAAGACAGCCAAATATAATTTCATGTGTGACTCCAACTGGATTAAAATGAAACCAGATGGGCTGGTATACGGCCACTAAATATATCTGGATCGGCACAGTAAATGTCTGTGTTTTCCTTTTTGCACAAATTACTGTGGGGCTTCGTAGTGCACTTTAAATCAAAGTCTGTGCTTGGTGAAGAGGGGCTCTCTCTCGCTCAATGCACAAAGACACGAATGTTCTGGCTAGTCTCTGGATAGCACTAGTGATCCCCTGGGTGTTAGGGTTAATGCTATTAGAGTTTTCTTCAACATTCAAACTGATTTTTACATCCTTCTTTCTCTCTGAAAGACTGGTTGGGTCAGTTACAGTCGATGTAGAGCACTACAAAACTCAAATCACATCAAAACTGAAGTATACTTTGAGTTTTACATTGAGAAAGTCATCTTATGATGGTGGCCATGTTGAGATCACATGACCAGCTGATTTATACAGTACTGGTCACCTAAGGGGGTCTATCATAGTCGGTGAAAGCTATCTGTTAGCATTCTCATTCATCTCAACAATCTCTTTTCCTAGACCAATATAAACAAGATGTCACCTTTAAAAGTGCACAACTTACAGACTGATGCTAGATCTAATGGATGGCTTCAGATCCAGTCTAGACACATGGTAAAATATGCATCAGTTCATAAAAAATGGAAGCAAAGGGGTGCAAGGATGAAAATAAAGAGGGATGAAAGAAGAGGAGAGAGTATCAACTTTTCCACCTTCAGTTCTCGTCCAGGGATCCCACCAGCATGGCAATCCTAAACTTGATTTTCTCATTACACTGTAAGATGGACTCAGTGAAACAAAGAGAGGGTTTTGTGGCTTTCCAGAGCTCACAGAATTTATGGTGGATGACCATAATATTTTCGTTCCCCACTACTTCGATCTACAGCCTCAGAAAAAGGCTAAAATAACAGAGCTATCTGGATTTATTAAAAGCTGGGAAGGACATGGGCGCTTGACATATGGTCTTCAAGACTGCCGAAGTCAGGAAGGCTTTCCAAGCATAACACGAGTCCTCCATCTCATAGACTTGGACTACTTCATCAGCTGATGATTTAAAAAGTTCAGGTGTGAAGGATTTGCACTCTGTGAGAAATTATTTGGTAAAACGAAGCGTGGTTTGATCTGTAAGGCTTAACACTCCCATCTAGCAAAGCCTGCCATTTAGATTGGCAATGGCTCTTTTTCATTGCACTGTGGTTTTCTCTGTACGCTGAAAGGAAACTAAATTAGAGGGTCTGAGATATGAAATATACATTTCACAATGTCACATTGTTTTACAATCATAATTTACCATATTGTTATTTCAACAAGGTAATCATTTTTTCCATTCCTTCACAACTATAGTATAATATAGCAATAAAATATACATTGAATTGCTGAAGTATACTGTATATATATAATTCATGAAGGTAATAGCGTAGATTAGCTTGTAGCTAGAGTAGCATAGCTTGGAGAGATGCACCAACAAATCACATATGATAACAGATAGATATCAATATTATACTATTTTGTCTAAATGAATTCACACTAAAAACATTTCATACATTTCAAACACTACAAGTTAATTACTTCCCCCCCCCCTGTTTTGTAATTTCACAGATATGAAAATGGTAAAATCCTCAATTCCAAACTGATCCCTGACTGAAATAATTCCCAACAATGCTGTTTGAAGGTGACAATTATTTTCATATTATTGCTAATAATGGATAAATGGTAGATATTCAAATTCTATTCTATTTTGTCTGAATGAATTAAAAATAATAAACTAAAAACTAAAATCAAGCATTTAAAATTTACAATTTAGTTTGGTAATTGATATTCTGATATTCCTTTTGAGATTAGCTAAATATTACATCTTATCAGTGTTTTGTTTTATTTTAAGATTAACTTAAAATGAGTGTTAGATGACAGCAAAGATAATCTAAATGCAAAAATAGGGGAATAATACACGCAAAATTGAATATTGACTTATAGAATAAAGAAAAATCTAATATTAGCCAACAAGGTACAGATATAGCATGCATTACACTTTCCAGGAAGTATATTAAGTTCAGCTTGCCCAGAGGCACCAGAGACCTGACAGTGGGTAGACCGTATGTAAACAAGCATGAAAAGATGTTAACCAGAACTAGGGAGGGATCTGGACAAGGTACTAACTAATATGTTGTGTCATGCAACACAAGTCTGTAAAAATATGCTTTATGTACATACACATACTTTGGTAGACATCATATATCAGCTGCAATCAGGCTGCTACAAGGCAGCTTTCATATCTTCATCACTATTGGTTTAAATGAGCAACCTCTTGGGGACTGTTAATCAACTATGGAGGTTGGTTGAAACAGAACCCATTCCCTTAGAGAACGGCACAGCCAAACCGTCGCTTTGACTAATTCAACGCCAACTATTCTATCCGAAGAAGTCTATTAGTCATCTCTCAAACAGTTACCGCAATCTCGTGGGAGATCCCAGTGCACTCGGTTTTCAAATTATTCCCTTCCTTTTCCAGATGCGTATATAAAGAATGTGAAAGATGAAGGTATTCCCTGAGCAGCCAGGACGTTCTTATCGCACAAGGGCCCAGTGGAGACCCTGTCCTGACTTAATCTCTGTCCTCTTTTAGGATGTCTGACTGGGCGAAAAGCCTTTGAGACAACAAACTCAAACAGGCCCGAAGCCAACACAATGCATGTCATACTTTATTTGGGTTGAAACTGTCAGTGAGCAGCAGGCATCACCTTGCAGACAAGTCATTTATCTTCAGAATTTTCACAGGGCGGGCCTGGCTGGGGTCATAGTTTCAGAAAGAGACACAAAAGAGTTCATTGGCTTGAGTGGAAAAAGAAGAAAGACGGAATTAATCTGCATCTTATCACAGGGCTTGTGTAACAGAAAGCAGACCGCTGGTCAGGAACAAATTAGGACTGGGAGCTCCAGTCTCTCTCTGTCACAATGCAGTGACACAGTCCAGCCGTGACGGCAGTGCCTGCGCTCACAGAGGACAGTGATAGGGCAGGAATGCTCCATGGGGCGGTGTCCCGACACACAGGCACTGGGAAAGTGTTCCTATCGATGTCTGGTGTCAGGGCTAAGTTTGGGACTCCCACTTCATTTCACGATTCAGAATGACCCTCATGTGATCCGACGGAAAAGCATAAGCAAAGCCATGTGTTAAAAAAAGGACAATAAAAAGTGACAAGACAGCCATTGGCTCATTTATAAGACAAGTGTATTTAGAACTTAAAACTTTATAAACCAAAATCTCTAGCTTCTGCTAACTGTCGTATGCACACTCACTAGAGAGTGGCGTTCCAGAGGACGACGGATGTAGGATGTAGGTGTAGCGTAAGCTCTGGTGAGAACATGCTAGTCTTGTGAGAATCAAGTTTTAATTACAGATGCAAAGGAAGCAAAGTTTCCTTTGTTTAGCAAAGGAAAACCAGTCTTCTCTTGGCATATATTGAAATCCTCTGACATTTTTCTTTACAAATCCACGTTTTGTAATTGGTGATTTGTTTTGCTCTCTCCTCTGTGCTTCCGCATTCGTCACTTCTCACTGGAGCTTACGCAACATCTACGTCCTACATCATCCACTCTCTCGTGAATGTTCGTACAACAGTTAGTGGAAGCTAGAGATTATGGTTTATAAATTTTTAAATATGGATATTATTCTTACAAAAACACATTGATTTGTTTCAGGAGGCCTTTATTAACCTCTCTGAGCCATGTGATGCAGTTTTTTATGATGGATGAATGCACTTTATTGGACTTCAAAATCTCAACACCCATTCACTGCCATTATAAAGCTTGGACGAGCCAGGACATTTTTTAATACAACTCCAATTTTCATTTTGGGTGAACTATCGGTTTAATTGGATTAAATGATTGGAGAAGTCTGACATATGCCACCAGAGAGAAGTCTGTCATTTTACTGGAAGATTGGTTCTTCTGCTTAACAATTATGAGGCCAAAGTGGGGTGTTTTGTTCAAAGCCATTTTGTGAATCGTTTTATCTCATTTGAGTCATTAGAACCGGACATTACAGCTTGTTCTGTGTATAGTTGCTGGATGCAGAAAACACTGGTGTGCACTTTAATGAGACTATATCTGACTAGTGCACAGCTTTCCCAAGATTTTTTAATTTGGTTGGGCATTGGGCAAAAAAGCATGCACATCACTGGCAAAATGCTCAAGTTGGGTACTCGACAATGGGTATAGTAAGAAACTAGAACAAAAGGTGGCATACCAAAGCTCCAAAAATGCAAAATTGTAATATCGGACTATCACACGGGTGACGTTTTGAGCATGCAGGCTCTTCATCAGACAATCTGATCATCTGTTCTGACGAAGACTCTGCGTTCTTGAAATGTCACCTGTGTGATAGCCCGGGATTACATTTTTCAATTTTTGGAGCTTTGGCGAGCCAACTTTTGTTTTGGATTCTGCATTTGTATCTGATTTTCACAATTACTTTAGTGAATTGGATGCTAAAATAATGTAGATATTGTGTGAAAATAAACACCAAATCATTGATAGTGAATTCCCGTCTTAGTGCTCTTGCAGCAATATATTTTTCTGCCGAGTTCACGCCAGAAATGGAAGCTCTCGGAAAGCCATGGACCTACATATACCACAATGTTCTCAAGGCTACTACAGCTTGATTTGAAGACTAGCTAATTGATTGTAAGTATCTCTTAAACTCTATCTTTCAGTGTTACTGAGCTTTGTATTGGAGAGGGCTATTAGGTTTCGTCTTCCTTTGTGGCATTGAAGTGACTGCCTAAACCCCCTCACCTTTCAAAGTGAGTTGTACGCTTTTGGCCAGTTCAGTCACCACCGAGAGAGAACTGAACAAGCCTCTCTAGATATTTTTGAAGGATTTAATTTACACTTCACCTAGGGCAAGTACCAGGGGAGAACATGATGAGTCACACTGTTAATCTTGGAGCTGTTCTGGTGCTTTCTGTTGGCTCAAGGGGCGAGGGACTGAGCACCCAGGGTTTGCTGACTCTACTTTTCCATCCTGTTACTGATGACTCTCTCTCTGAGCAGTCTGGATTTTGTTAATTGCTGGAACTGCTTTCATATCTGCAGAATGCCATGTCATGAAACTCTAAATTTAGGATTGAAAATTAAAGTGCATTTGATATTCTAAGCTAAAGCACCATCACTATTGCTCATACTTTTTCAATAAACTCTTGACCCTAAGAATGAAATCTCTGCATGTAACTTGCTATGTTTGTGATCCAGCTATTGTTTTTCTAGCGTATGGATTTATGATTGTACCAAGCATATGACAAAATGGCTGCGAGAATCTCATAGACTAAGAGTGAACAATGTTGAATTGGCTCCATTTAAATTCATGAGTGTGAATTTGAACTGAATTGGCCAAAATCCACATGAAGTTGAATTGGACTGACAGGAAAAGGAATTTACTGAATTGCACTTTAAAGAAATTAAACACAGGTAATGCATTCTGGGAAATTAACCTGGTTCAATAAAGTAAATTTATTAAATATTATTTAAGAAGAAGGTCAGTCTGTCCGTCCAAATCATCTACTGCATACAGAGCTTCAAACTTCAGGCTTTTTAAAACATTTTTCAAAACAAGGTGTTATCAAGACAACATTCAAAGTCTCTCTTAAGAAACTTTGTTTTTATTGGTAAAAAAAATTGCAGTATGAATTTATCTGAATTTGATTTCCTTTCGTTCAAATTTTAATTGCATTTCTATAATAATAATTACATTATTATTGTAATCATGAACTTCTTGTATGTTAAATATCACTTTAGCGATACAGCTTGCCTAGAATGACTCAAATAATCCCTCTCAACTACATTGCCTTTAAAACTTTATGAACTGTAATCCATGTTAATGCATACACCTTTAGGATGGGGCCAATGGCCTGATGGGCCTAGCAGTGAAACTCTGAATGTGTAGTACAGTTCAGGTTCCAAACAAACAAGTTTTTATATTTATTTTTCTGCATGGCTGCACACTACAAGGCAAGAGATTGTACCCAGTCTCCCCATAAACTCTGTCTTTGTGAAGCCGCTGCACTCCTCCAATCCTGAGGGGCTTTTGATAAATGTAAGATTTAAACACCTGGTCCAGGCCAAGCTCAGTTCTCCTTTTACAGGGTAATGAATGGAAAGTGGATATGTTGCCAGTGGTGGCACACATGGGGCAGTCGGATGTAGTTAACTCACAAAGGCTGGGCAAGTTGTATTGCTGCACTTTTAATGTGATAATGAAAGGACAGGCTTTGCAAAAGCAAACAGCTTGTGCACTTAACTCTGCATTAAGTGCATTGTTAACTAAGAGCAGTCATATCCTCAAGCGTGCTTAAAGCGGAAACATACTCCAAAGACTCACTGTCTCACGTTATTATGAATCACCTCACCAACTACGATTTTCGTAGCATCATAAATACTTTGGAAATACTTAAAAAGAAATGCATTACAAAGATATTCTAATTCATTATTAAGTTAGGACACTTTATACAAATTTTCAATTTGTTAACATTCAATCATTTTTTTCACAGCATTGATTAAACTTTTAAACCATAACAAAAGTTAATGTTTATGAATTTATGAATATACTATTGTTCACTGTTATTTAGTAATTGTTCATAATACATTAACTAATGTTAAATTATACAACTTGAAATGTTAAAAATATATATCTGCAAAATAACCTATATTAACCTATATTAATAAATGCTGTAAAGGTATTGTTCATCTCATTTCATGTTAGCTAATGCATTTATGTATACAACCGCATTGTTAAGTGTCAGTTTTCTGTATAAAGTGTCACTTTATTGTAAATATATTTTATTATTATTATATATTTTAAGGTATTTACTGTACATTGACTTTAACAGACAGAAGCAGATGTCATTTTCATTATATTCATACCTTTTAAATATTTTCTGAATAATTGTGGTAAAATCTGTTATAGAGTACTGTACTTGTTTGTTGAAATCATAATCAAACAAAGCAAAGTATTGAACAGAAAAATATCCTTGGGCACAAATATATGCAGCATGTGACATGGAATCTTACATCATACTGGTTAAATATCCAAATTTGAACACAATATAACACATGAAATTTGATATTACTGTATATCATGTGTTTTATATCATATACTATTCTGTATTTGTGGTTACAATTATTTACAAAAGCATGTCACCTATCGTAAGGTGTAAAGATAGCCCTGTGAAAGTCTTAAAATACATTTAAGAATACCTTCATAATGCATTATACACTTGTTTCACAGAAACTTTTACAAACAGTTCTAGCCGGAAGTAAACAACATAATCATTGATACACACGTTCAGGTAAGTTCATATAAACTACCATAATGCATAATGGCTGTGCCCCTCAAAGTGAATGTAATCAGTGTGTGAAGGGCGTGAGTCAGTATGAAGGAGGTGTTATCAGGTATCTGTGTGTGAACAGTGTGGTCGGGCTGATGTCATTGCTCTGGTGTTGTCTCAGCGTGGCTCTGTGGAGAGCACTTTGTCTGCAAAGTCAGAGTGGTGTGTCTGCAGCACCTCGCTATCAGCTAATCACCACAAGCCAAAATAAATCCTGTACAATGTCATGAGACCATGTCCAAGGCCAGCCCACTCACCCTCAAGTTCTGTCTGTCTCTCTCGCCCATACCATGTCTGTCTCTCTCGCCCATACCATCATCCATAATATATTCTGTTGTCTATAATGACAACATTGATCTTGATGATTTTGTTTTTTTTAAACGTGAGTAGACAAATTGAGATATAATATGGCAATACTTGTTTTCAGATAATGTTTTTTGAGTGGATGCACTACTTGGGGTCAGTAAGATTTTTTTGGTAACACTTTACATAAAGCCTTGTATAATGCATTATACTGTAAAGGGTTATTAACGACTTTAATGCATTATAATTATTCATCATGTGCGTTGTAATATATGACATCTTGTCGTAAATAATTATAACCGAATTTAAAATGAATAGTGTAACAATGAATCGATAAGTGTTATAATGTGTTAATTGTGGTTACAATTATTCATGAGATTGTACAATGCATTATAAAATGCATTACAAGGCATAATTAATGCATTAAAACTACTTTTGTAATGCATTATACATAAGTTTAAGTAAAATGTTTCTGATTTTTTTTACTGCAATGATAATACTGCAAGAAATTCATAATGATCAAAATGACAGTACAGACTTTTATAATGCTACAAAAGATTTCTATTTGAAATAAATGCTGTTCTTTTTAACTTTCTATTTAAAAAATGCTGAATAAAATTTTATCATGGTTTCCATGAAAATACTAGGAGTACAACTATTTTCAACATTGATAATAATAATAATAATAATTTTATTGAGCAGCAAGTTGAGCATAAGAAACTTCTTTAAAAAAACACACACACACACACTCACAAAAAAAACATTTGATCTTTTCACTGGCATATTGTTTTCACTTTTTTAAGCATAAACCTTAAGCATAAAGAATAATTATTTATGCAGTCTAAAAATAATAAAATATTTAACAACTTACATTCATATGTTAAATCAGCGTAAAAGTGTAAAAGCCAAGAACATTAACATGCAATTTAAAGGTTTGATTTCAGTCAAACTAAAGCAATACTAATTCTTTTTTATTTAGTGATGTCATAAAAATACGTAGCCTGACCAATATTGATATTGAAATAGATTTTTGAAAAGCCATTTTGCAGTATAATTTCTTGAAAATAGACACATGCCACATGCACAAGCAGCATCAACTCCACTTCATTAGGTTTCACACACACAAACACGCATACGCAAACTACTTCTGTCATCTTGTCTGGTATGTGTCACTCACACGTTAGACAATGGTGGCGCCCTTAAGCAATCTGACATGTCGCTCCCCTCCCATCCCTGACATACCGTCGGTCTTCTCCTCTCGGCCTGCAGGGCTTCGCTCTGCCCGGTGGCACTGATGGGCGCGAGGCATTACTAATTAAGGCACTGGCACAGCTAGACTCCATCACCTAAACGCCACAGGCTATTTACAGTCTGTGCATGCCATCATCAAAAAGAATAGATATGGATGGATGGTGGTCTGACAGGCCTGATGAATCCCCACAATAATGGGTAGGGGTGAATCCACATTATTATTTTTTCGGCAATTAAAGCAAATTAAATAGCCAGTGGGCATTTAGCCCACTCTCCAACATGCTGATGCAGAATGATCAAACACAAAAACCCCCAAGAACGCTATTCAGCCAGGACCGTATTCTCTCTCTCACACACACACTATTTCTCTCCAAATATGATCTGACTGTTTACACTGGCATGTGTGAAGGGGTGAGGGTTCGAATGCTTGCATCTCCAGATGAGAAGAACCACGATGGCCTTTCACACTGGTTGCGGATACATACCCGATTGTCCGTCGTGGCCTGGGGTGCACAAAGCAGGAGTGCTGATATGATAGCAAGCTCTTTGAGAGGCCAAGGGGCTGGGTGGGAGGTTAAGCCCCTCCATCTCCCACTCCCACTCAAACTGGGGGAGCATGAGGTCGAGAGATGGGACACCACACAGTGCTCACTTCACTTTCAATCAAAGCTACGCTCAATCACCCTCAATCACAGCTGGGAGCGCAGAGACAACGGCATTGAATAACAGCCTGACTGAGAGCACAAACACACACGCTCCAACACGACAGTTCTCTCTTTTTTTTTTCCCACAGGTAATGCGTTACCAAACCACAGTGTTGGGGGAATGAGTTATAAGTAACATGCACAACATAATCATAAGAATGCATTTGATACTGTTATACTGTTAAGCAGTATTAAAATTGTATACTATTTAGTTGAAATAAATTAAATGAAAAATGTAGTTTTAAATGCTAATTGGATTGAAACATCATGCTACGCTCAATCACCCTCAATCAAAGCTGGGAGCGCAGAGACAACGGCATTGGATAACACCCTGACTGTGAGCACAAACACACACATTCACGCTACAACACGACAATTCTCTCTCTTTTTTTCCACAGGTAATGCGTTACCAAACCACAGTGTTGAGGGAACAAGTTATAAGTAACATGCATAACATAATCATAGAAATGCATATGATACTGATTAACTGAGTAATAAATAAAATAAAAAAATCATTTTAAATGCTAATTGAATCGAAAGATCATTACATTACAATGTACAGTATGAAAAATGGATATTCATTTGCTAAAAGGTAGTCTAAATGCAGGAAAGAGGACAATCAAACATACAATATAAAAAAGCAATATGGTAGAGAAACAAGTCCAACTAAAAAAGCAAATTACTTTTTAAACTGACAAAACTTAATTTACAAAATTGATTTATTGATAAACAGAATTTGTCAGCAAATTTGTAAGTATGATATGCATGTACTAGTGACATAAAATGCTGTAAGTTATTCTTTCCTCACTAACATTTTGGTTTAAAGAATTATAACCATTGCTGGCAAATATAATAAATCAGTGAAATCGAAATACAACTCTAAAAAGAAACATTTGAAAAAAAAATCCAGTAATATATATTTTTGTGCTATAACGTAATGTAGAATAATTAGTTGCTTTATAGCGTAACTATATTGTAAGTTTCTATTAAAATCATCATAAAATTTTAATTCTACATTTTCTATAGTGAACAACTACACATTTCATTTTTAACGTTTGTTTTGACCTCTGAATTTTTTATCAAATTGTCAAAAAACTATCTTTCTGTGAAACAACCGACTTCCCTCTATATGCTGGGTTTCTCCAGTTATTTCGCATTCGGCATTTTTTTTTTTTTTTTT